>NW_024545697.1:0-1093 GCF_018152505.1 Drosophila elegans | reverse complement strand
TTCTAAAATATTTTGCTCAGTAAATCCTATGCGAAATGATAAAAGCCTATGTCCAACTAGGGAATTGTTGTGCACCTCTGCCATGTTAATCATCCGTGGTCGAATGCCTCGCTTCTGAAAGCGATTGTACTCGCTAGTCCTATGCGACCGATCTGCACTAGCTCGGGCTGCACTGTGTAGAGGAGCACAAGTCGATTCTTGTTTAACTCAGCCGCTGTCTGTAGACCGGGCTTTAATAGTTTTAAACGATTGTCTTTGCTATCCGTCTTCCTGTACTTCCGAGCAAACCTGAGTTAAATCAAAACCCCATTATTTTTTCCTTTTTTTTTTAAACCGGAGCAACAGTAGCTAGGATACTTAAATGTACCCACAAATTTATCAGAGCCTACTCCTTGATTATTAAAATTTATACAGCTAAGTTACATGTGTGTGTGAGTCACATATAAATGCATATGTGGCCAACACGGAGGGCGCCAATCAAGTTATCATTATTATTAGATTTAATAATTTATAAATGTAACGGGTAGCTTCATTATAAATTATCACAGGCGAGATGTTGAAGGTGAAACACAAGCGCACGCGGAATAGTTGTCCGGCTGGCGGCTCGTCGGCTAAGGCTGTGGTGGTCTTGCTTGTGTTCACTTTTTTGCCTATCAATATTGATACGTTAATATCGCGTGCAACGACAACAAACCGGAACGATAGAGACACACATGTAACTATTTACTGCTGGAAAAGAAAATGACCCTAATGCTGTTGAATTCCCCTTTTTTACCCCCTCAGATGTTGTGGAGGTCCCAGTTCAGCCCACCCTTCCTTTGGTCGCTCCATCCACCTGCTCAATAGCCTGAGCGACCCTTTCTTCATAAGCGCTACCCTACATCTGCATTTCAAGACAGCTGCGGCCAATCTCAAATTTTCTTAGAACATTATAAAAAATTTATTACCAGCTAAAAAACATTATTAACACTAAATATAATCCTAGATTTGCTTATGGACATATATCAAAACGACATATAACTTAGTAATATTCAAATTAGAGTGTGTAAACATTAAATGTAAGAAATGTGTAAATTGACTTGTAATATTTCTT
>NW_024545696.1:0-22638 GCF_018152505.1 Drosophila elegans | reverse complement strand
ATTTAAGTATATTAAGTTTATTTAAGTATATTTAAGTATATTTAAGTATATTTAAGTATATTTAAGTATATTTAAGTATATTTAATTATATTTAAGTATATTTAACTATATTTAAGTATATTTAAGTATATTTAAGTATATTTAAGTATATTTAAGTATATTTAAGTATATTTAAGTATATTTAAGTATATTTAAGTATATTTAAGTATATTTAAGTATATTTAAGTATATTTAAGTATATTTTAAGTATATTTAATTATATTTAAGTATATTTAAGTATATTTAAGTATATTTAAGTATATTTAAGTATATTTAAGTATATTTAAGTATATTTAAGTATATTTAAGTATATTTAAGTATATTTAAGTATATTTAAGAATATTTAAGTATATTTAAGTATATTTAAGTATATTTAAGTATATTTAAGTATATTTAAGTATATTTAAGTATATTTAAGTATATTTAAGTATATTTAAGTATATTTAAGTATATTTAAGTATATTGAGTTATATTTTAGTATATTTTAGTATATTTGAGTATATTTGAGTATATTTTAGTATATTTTAGTATATTTTAGTATATTTAAGTATATTTAAGTATATTTAGGTATATTTAAGTATATTTAAGTATATTTAAGTATATTTAAGTATATTTAAGTATATTTAAGTATATTTAAGTATATTTAAGTATATTTAAGTATATTTAAGTATATTTAAGTATATTTAAGTATATTTAAGTATATTTAAGTATATTTAAGTATATTTAAGTATATTTAAGTATATTTAAGTATATTTAAGTATATTTAAGTATATTTAAGTATATTTAAGTATATTTAAGTATATTTAAGTATATTTAAGTATATTTAAGTATATTTAAGTATATTTAAGTATATTTAAGTATATTTAAGTATATTTAAGTATTTTTATGTATATTTTAGTATATTTTAGTATATTTTAGTATATTTTAGTATATTTTATTATATTTTAGTATATTTTAGTATATTTTAGTATATTTTAGTATATTTTAGTATATTTTAGTATATTTTAGTATATTTTAGTATATTTTAGTATATTTTAGTATATTTTAGTATATTTTAGTATATTTAAGTATATTTTAGTATATTTTAGTATATTTTAGTATATTTTAGTATATTTTAGTATATTTTAGTATATTTTAGTATTTTTTAGTATATTTAAGTATATTTAAGTATATTTAAGTATATTTAAGTATATTTAATTATATTTAAGTATATTTAAGTATATTTAAGTATATTTAAGTATATTTAAGTATATTTAAGTATATTTAAGTATATTTAAGTATATTTAGGTATATTTAAGTATATTTAAGTATATTTAAGTATATTTAAGTATATTTAAGTATATTTAAGTATATTTAAGTATATTTAAGTATATTTAAGTATATTTAAGTATATTTAAGTATATTTAAGTATATTTAAGTATATTTAAGTATATTTAAGTATATTTAAGTATATTTAAGTATATTTAAGTATATTTAAGTATATTTAAGTATATTTAAGTATATTTAAGTATATTTAAGTATATTTAAATATATTTAAGTATATTTAAGTATATTTAAGTATATTTAAGTATATTTAAGTATATTTAAGTATATTTAAGTATATTTAAGTATATTTAAGTATATTTAAGTATATTTAAGGATATTTAAGTATATTTAAGTATATTTAAGTATATTTAAGTATATTTAAGTATATTTAAGTATATTTAAGTATATTTAAGTATATTTAAGTATATTTAAGTATATTTAAGTATATTTAAGTATATTTAAGTATATTTAAGTATATTTAAGAATATTTAAGTATATTTAAGTATATTTAAGTATATTTAAGTATATTTAAGTATATTTAAGTATATTTAAGTATATTTAAGTATATTTAAGTATATTTAAGTATATTTAAGTATATTTAAGTATATTTAAGTATATTTAAGTATATTTAAGTATATTTAAGTATATTTAAGTATATTTAAGTATATTTAAGTATATTTAGGTATATTTAAGTATATTTAAGTATATTTAAGTATATTTAAGTATATTTAAGTATATTTAAGTATATTTAAGTATATTTAAGTATATTTAAGTATATTTAAGTATATTTAAGTATATTTAAGTATATTTTAAGTATATTTAAGTATATTTAAGTATATTTAAGTATATTTAAGTATATTTAAGTATATTTAAGTATATTTAAGTATATTTAAGTATATTTAAGTATATTTAAGTATATTTAGAGTATATTTAAGTATATTTAAGTATATTTAAGTATATTTAAGTATATTTAAGTATATTTAGGTATATTTAAGTATATTTAAGTATATTTAAGTATATTTAAGTATATTTAAGTATATTTAAGTATATTTAAGTATATTTAAGTATATTAAAGTATATTTAAGTATATGTAAGTATATTTAAGTATATTTAAGTATATTTAAGTATATTTAAGTATATTTAAGTATATTTAAGTATATTTAAGTATATTTAAGTATATTTAAGTATATTTAAGTATATTTAATTATATTTAAGTATATTTAAGTATATTTAAGTATATTTAAGTATATTTAAGTATATTTAAGTATATTTAAGTATATTTAAGTATATTTAAGTATATTTAAGTAAATTTAAGTATATTTAAGTATATTTAAGTATATTTAAGTATATTTAAGTATATTTAAGTATATTTAAGTATATTTAAGTATATTTAAGTATATTTAAGTATATTTAAGTATATTTAAGTATATTGAAGTATATTTAAGTATATTTAAGTATATTTAAGTATATTTAAGTATATTTGAGTATATTTAAGTATATTTAAGTATATTTAAGTATATTTAAGTATATTTAAGTATATTTAAGTATATTTAAGTATATTTAAGTATATTTAAGTATATTTAAGTATATTTAAGTATATTTAAGTATATTTAAGTATATTTAAGTATATTTAAGTATATTTAGGTATATTTAAGTATATTTAAGTATATTTAAGTATATTTAAGTATATTTAAGTATATTTAAGTATATTTAAGTATATTTAAGTATATTTAAGTATATTTAAGTATATTTTGGTATATTTAAGTATATTTTGGGTATATTTAAGTATATTTAAGTATATTTAAGTATATATAAGTATATTTAAGTATATTTAAGTATATTTAAGTATATTTAAGTATATTTAAGTGTATTTAAGTATATTTAAGTATATTTAAGTATATTTAAGTATATTTAAGTATATTTAAGTATATTTAAGTATATTTAAGTATATTTAAGTATATTTAAGTATATTAAAGTATATTTAAGTATATTTAAGTATATTTAAGTATATTTAAGTATATTTAAGTATATTTAAGTATATTTAAGTATATTTAAGTATATTTAAGTATATTTAAGTATATTTAAGTATATTTAAGTATATTTAAGAGTATTTAAGTATATTTAAGTATATTTAAGTATATTTAAGTATATTTAAGTATATTTAAGTATATTTAAGTATATTTAAGTATATTTTGGTATATTTAAGTATATTAAAGTATATTTAAGTATATATAAGTATATTTAAGTATATTTAAGTATATTTAAGTATATTTAAGTATATTCAAGTATATTTAAGTATATTTAAGTATATTTAAGTATATTTAAGTATATTTAAGTATATTTAAGTATATTTAAGTATATTTAAGTATATTTAAGTATATTTAAGTATATTTAAGTATATTTAAGTATATTTAAGTATATTTAAGTATATTTCAGTATATTTAAGTATATTTAAGTATATTTAAGTATATTTAAGTATATTTAAGTATATTTAAGTATATTTAAGTATATTTAAGTATATTTAAGTATATTTTAGTATATTTAAGTATATTTAAGTATATTTAAGTATATTTAAGTATATTTAAGTATATTTAAGTATATTTAAGTATATTTAAGTATATTTAAGTATATTAAGTATATTTAAGTATATTTAAGTATATTTAAGTATATTTAAGTATATTTAAGTATATTTAAGTATATTTAAGTATATTTAAGTATATTTAAGTATATTTAAGTATATTTAAGTAAATTTAAGTATATTTAAGTATATTTAAGTATATTTAAGTATATTTAAGTATATTTAAGTATATTTAAGTATATTTAAGTATATTTAAGTATATTTAAGTATATTTAAGTATATATAAGTATATTTAAGTATATTTAAGTATATTTAAGTATATTTAAGTATATTTAAGTATATTTAAGTATATTTAAGTATATTTAAGTATATTTAAGTATATTTAAGTATATTTAAGTATATTTAAGTATATTTAAGTATATTTAAGTATATTTAAGTATATTTAAGTATATTTAAGTATATTTTAGTATATTTAAGTATATTTAAGTATATTTAAGTATATTTAAGTATATTTAAGTATATTTAAGTATATTTAAGTATATTTAAGTATACTTAAGTATATTTAAGTATATTTAAGTATATTTAAGTATATTTAAGTATATTTAAGTATATTTAAGTATATTTAAGTATATTTAAGTATATTTAAGTATATTTAAGTATATTTAAGTATATTTAAGTATATTTAAGTATATTTAAGTATATTTAAGTATATTTAAGTATATTTAAGTATATTTAAGTATATTTAAGAATATTTAAGTATATTTAAGTATATTTAAGTATATTTAAGTATATTTAAGTATATTTAAGTATATTTAAGTATATTTAAGTATATTTAAGTATATTTAATTATATTTAAGTATATTTAAGTATATTTAAGTATATTTAAGTATATTTAGGTATATTTAAGTATATTTAAGTATATTTAAGTATATTTAAGTATATTTAAGTATATTTAAGTATATTTAAGTATATTTAAGTATATTTAAGTATATTTAAATATATTTAAGTATATTTAAGTATATTTAAGTATATTTAAGTATATTTAAGTATATTTAAGTATATTTAAGTATATTTAAATATATTTAAGTATATTTAAGTATATTTAAGTATATTTAAGTATATTTAAGTATATTTAAGTATATTTAAGTATATTTAAGTATATTTAAGTATATTTAAGTATATTTAAGTATATTTAAGTATATTTAAGTATATTTAAGTATATTTAAGTATATTTAAGTATAATTAAGTATATTTAAGTATATTTAAGTATATTTAAGTATATTTAAGTATATTTAAGTATATTTAAGTATATTTAAGTATATTTAAGTATATTTAAGTATATTTAAGTATATTTAAGTATATTTACGTATATTTAAGTATATTTAAGTATATTTAAGTATATTTAAGTATATTTAAGTATATTTAAGTATATTTAAGTATATTTAAGTATATTTAAGTATATTTACATATATTTAAGTATATTTAAGTATATTTAAGTATATTTAAGTATATTTAAGTATATTTAAGTATATTTAAGTATATTAAAGTATATTTAAATTATATTTAAGTATATTTAAGTATATTTTAAGTATATTTAAGTATATTTAAGTATATTTAAGTATATTTAAGTATATTTAAGTATATTTAAGTATATTTAAGTATATTTAAGTATAAATAAGTATATTTAAGTATATTTAAGTATATTTAAGTATATTTAAGTATAATTTAAGAGATATTTAAGTATATTTAAGTATATTTAAGTATATTTAAGTATATTTAAGTATATTTAAGTATATTTAAGTATATTTAAGTATATTTAAGTATATTTAAGTATATTTAAGTATATTTAAGTATATTTAAGTATATTTAAGTACATATATTTAAGTATATTTAAGTATATTTAAGTATATTTAAGTATATTTAAGTATATTTAAGTATATTTAAGTATATTTAAGTATATTTAAGTATATATAAGTATATTTAAGTATATTTAAGTATATTTAAGTATATTTAAGTATATTTAAGTATATTTAAGTATATTTAAGTATATTTAAGTATATTTAAGTATATATAAGTATATTTAAGTATATTTAAGTGTATTTAAGTATATTTAAGTATATTTAAGTATATTTAAGTATATTTTAGTATATTTAAGTATATTTAAGTATATTTAAGTATATTTAAGTATATTTAAGTATATTTAAGTATATTTAAGTATATTTAAGTATATTTAAGTATATTTAAGTATATTTAAGTATATTTAAGTATATTTAAGTATATTTAAGTATATTTAAGTATATTTAAGTATATTTAAGTATATTTAAGTTTATTTAAGTATATTTAAGTATATTTAAGTATATTTAAGTATATTTAAGTATATTTAAGTTTATTTAAGTATATTTAAGTATATTTAAGTATATTTAAGTATATTTAAGTATATTTAAGTATATTTAAGTATATTTAAGTATATTTAAGTATATTTAAGTATATTTAAGTATATTTAAGTATATTTAAGTATATTTAAGTATATTTAAGTATATTTAAGTATATTTAAGTATATTTAAGTAAATTTAAGTATATTTAAGTATATTTAAGTATATTTAAGTATATTTAAGTATATTTAAGTATATTTAAATATATTTAAGTATATTTAAGTATATTTAAGTATATTTAAGTATATTTAAGTATATTTAAGTATATTTAAGTATATTTAAGTATATTTAAGTATATTTAAGTATATTTAAATATATTTAAGTATATTTAAGTATATTTAAGTATATTTAAGTATATTTAAGTATATTTAAGTATATTTAAGTATATTTAAGTATATTTAAGTATATTTAAGTATATTTAAGTATATTTAAGTATATTTAAGTATATTTAAGTATATTTAAGTATATTTAAGTATATTTAAGTATATTTAAGTATATTTAAGTATATTTAAGTATATTTAAGTATATTTAAGTATATTTAAGTATATTTAAGTATATTTAAGTATATTTAAGTATATTTAAGTATATTTAAGTATATTTAAGTATATTTAAGTATATTCAAGTATATTAAGTATATTTAAGTATATTTAAGTATATTTAAGTATATTTAAGTATATTTAAGTATATTTAAGTATATTTAAGTATATTTAAGTATATTTAAGTATATTTAAGTATATTTAAGTATATTTAAGTATATTTAAGTATATTAAAGTGTATTTAAGTATATTTAAGTATATTTAAGTATATTTAAGTATATTTAAGTATATTTAAGTATATTTAAGTATATTTAAGTATATTTAAGTATATTTAAGTATATTTAAGTATATTTAAGTATATTTAAGTATATTTAAGTATATTTAAGTATATTTAAGTATATTTAAGTATATTTAAGTATATTTAAGTATATTTAAGTATATTTAAGTATATTTAAGTATATTTAAGTATATTTAAGTATATTTAAGTATATTTAAGTATATTTAAGTATATTTAAGTATATTTAAGTATATTTAAGTATATTTAAGTATATTTAAGTATATTTAAGTATATTTAAGTATATTTAAGTATATTTAAGTATATTTAAGTATATTTAAGTATATTTAAGTATATTTAAGTATATTTAAGTATATTTAAGTATATTTAAGTATATTTAAGTATATTTAAGTATATTTAAGTATATTTAAGTATATTTAAGTATATTTAAGTATATTTAAGTATATTTAAGTATATTTAAGTATATTTAAGTATATTTAAGTATATTTAAGTATATTTAAGTATATTTAAGTATATTTAAGTATATTTAAGTATATTTAAGTATATTTAAGTATATTTAAGTATATTTAAGTATATTTAAGTATATTTAAGTATATTTAAGTATATTTAAGTATATTTAAGTATATTTAAGTATATTTAAGTACATATATGTATATTTAAGTATATTAAAGTGTATTTAAGTATATTTAAGTATATTTAAGTATATTTTAGTATATTTAAGTATATTTAAGTTTATTTAAGTATATTTAAGTATATTTAAGTATATTTAAGTATATTTAAGTATATTTAAGTATATTTAAGTATATTTAAGTATATTTAAGTATATTTAAGTATATTTAAGTATATTTAAGTATATTTAAGTATATTTAAGTATATTTAAGTATATTTAAGTATATTTAAGTATATTTAAGTATATTTAAGTATATTTAAGTATATTTAAGTATATTTAAGTATATTTAAGTATTTTTAAGTATATTTAAGTATATTTAAGTATATTTAAGTATATTTAAGTATATTTAAGTATATTTAAGTATATTTAAGTATATTTAAGTATATTTAAGTATATTTAAGTATATTTAAGTATATTTAAGTATATTTAAGTATATTTAAGTATATTTAAGTATATTTAAGTATATTTAAGTATATTTAAGTATATTTAAGTATATTTAAGTATATTTAAGTATATTTAAGTATATTTAAGTATATTTAAGTATATTTAAATATATTTAAGTATATTTAAGTATATTTAAGTATATTTAAGTATATTTAAGTATATTTAAGTATATTTAAGTATATTTAAGTATATTTAAGTATATTTAAGTATATTTAAGTATATTTAAGTATATTTAAGTATATTTAAGTATATTTAAGTATATTTAAGTATATTTAAGTATATTTAAGTATATTTAAGTATATTTAAGTATATTTAAGTATATTTAAGTATATTTAAGTATATTTAAGTATATTTAAGTATATTTAAGTATATATATTTAAGTATATTTAAGTATATTTAAGTATATTTAAGTATATTTAAGTATATTTAAGTATATTTAAGTATATTTAAGTATATTTAAGTATATTTAAGTATATTTAAGTATATTTAAGTATATTTAAGTATATTTAAGTATATTTAAGTATATTTAAGTATATTTAAGTATATTTAAGTATATTTAAGTATATTTAAGTATATTTAAGTATATTTAAGTATATTTAAGTATATTTAAGTATATTTAAGTATATTTAAGTATATTTAAGTATATTTAAGTATATTTAAGTATATTTAAGTATATTTAAGTATATTTAAGTATATTTAAGTATATTTAAGTATATTTAAGTATATTTAAGTATATTTAAGTATATTTAAGTATATTTAAGTATATTTAAGTATATTTAAGTATATTTAAGTATATTTAAGTATATTTAAGTATATTTAAGTATATTTAAGTATATTTAAGTATATTTAAGTATATTTAAGGTATATTTAAGTATATTTAAGTATATTTAAGTATATTTAAGTATATTTAAGTATATTTAAGTATATTTAAGTATATTTAAGTATATTTAAGTATATTTAAGTATATTTAAGTATATTTAAGTATATTTAAGCATATTTAAGTATATTTAAGTATATTTAAGTATATTTAAGTATATTTAAGTATATTTAAGTATATTTAAGTATATTTAAGTATATTTAAGTATATTTAAGTATATTTAAGTATATTTAAGTATATTTAAGTATATTTAAGTATATTTAAGTATATTTAAGTATATTTAAGTATATTTAAGTATATTTAAGTATATTTAAGTATATTTAAGTATATTTAAGTATATTTAAGTATATTTAAGTATATTTAAGTATATTTAAGTATATTTAAGTATATTTAAGTATATTTAAGTATATTTAAGTATATTTAAGTATATTTAAGTATATTTAAGTATATTTAAGTATATTTAAGTATATTTAAGTATATTTAAGTATATTTAAGTATATTTAAGTATATTTAAGTATATTTAAGTATATTTAAGTATATTTAAGTATATTTAAGTATATTTAAGTATATTTAAGTATATTTAAGTATATTTAAGTATATTTAAGTATATTTAAGTATATTTAAGTATATTTAAGTATATTTAAGTATATTTAAGTATATTTAAGTATATTTAAGTATATTTAAGTATATTTAAGTATATTTAAGTATATTTAAGTATATTTAAGTATATTTAAGTATATTTAAGTATATTTAAGTATATTTAAGTATATTTAAGTATATTTAAGTATATTTAAGTATATTTAAGTATATTTAAGTATATTTAACTATATTTAAGTATATTTAAGTATATTTAAGTATATTTAAGTATATTTAAGTATATTTAAGTATATTTAAGTATATTTAAGTATATTTAAGTATATTTAAGTATATTTAAGTATATTTAAGTATATTTAAGTATATTTAAGTATATTTAAGTATATTTAAGTATATTTAAGTATATTTAAGTATATTTAAGTATATTTAAGTATATTTAAGTATATTTAAGTATATTTAAGTATATTTAAGTATATTTAAGTATATTTAAGTATATTTAAGTATATTTAAGTATATTTAAGTATATTTAAGTATATTTAAGTATATTTAAGTATATTTAAGTATATTTAAGTATATTTAAGTATATTTAAGTATATTTAAGTATATTTAAGTATATTTAAGTATATTTAAGTATATTAAAGTATATTTAAGTATATTTAAGTATATTTAAGTATATTTAAGTATATTTAAGTATATTTAAGTATATTTAAGTATATTTAAGTATATTTAAGTATATTTAAGTATATTTAAGTATATTTAAGTATATTTAAGTATATTTAAGTATATTTAAGTATATTTAAGTATATTTAAGTATATTTAAGTATATTTAAGTATATTTAAGTATATTTAAGTATATTTAAGTATATTTAAGTATATTTAAGTATATTTAAGTATATTTAAGTATATTTAAGTATATTTAAGTATATTTAAGTATATTTAAGTATATTTAAGTATATTTAAGTATATTTAAGTATATTTAAGTATATTTAAGTATATTTAAGTATATTTAAGTATATTTAAGTATATTTAAGTATATTTAAGTATATTTAAGTATATTTAAGTATATTTAAGTATATTTAAGTATATTTAAGTATATTTAAGTATATTTAAGTATATTAAAGTATATTTAAGTATATTTAAGTATATTTAAGTATATTTAAGTATATTTAAGTATATTTAAGTATATTTAAGTATATTTAAGTATATTTAAGTATATTTAAGTATATTTAAGTATATTTAAGTATATTTAAGTATATTTAAGTATATTTAAGTATATTTAAGTATATTTAAGTATATTTAAGTATATTTAAGTATATTTAAGTATATTTAAGTATATTTAAGTATATTTAAGTATATTTAAGTATATTTAAGTATATTTAAGTATATTTAAGTATATTTAAGTATATTTAAGTATATTTAAGTATATTTAAGTATATTTAAGTATATTTAAGTATATTTAAGTATATTTAAGTATATTTAAGTATATTTAAGTATATTTAAGTATATTTAAGTATATTTAAGTATATTTAAGTATATTTAAGTATATTTAAGTATATTTAAGTATATTTAAGTATATTTAAGTATATTTAAGTATATTTAAGTATATTTAAGTATATTTAAGTATATTTAAGTATATTTAAGTATATTTAAGTATATTTAAGTATATTTAAGTATATTTAAGTATATTTAAGTATATTTAAGTATATTTAAGTATATTTAAGTATATTTAAGTATATTTAAGTATATTTAAGTATATTTAAGTATATTTAAGTATATTTAAGTATATTTAAGTATATTTAAGTATATTTAAGTATATTTAAGTATATTTAAGTATATTTAAGTATATTTAAGTATATTTAAGTATATTTAAGTATATTTAAGTATATTTAAGTATATTTAAGTATATTTAAGTATATTTAAGTATATTTAAGTATATTTAAGTATATTTAAGTATATTTAAGTATATTTAAGTATATTTAAGTATATTTAAGTATATTTAAGTATATTTAAGTATATTTAAGTATATTTAAGTATATTTAAGTATATTTAAGTATATTTAAGTATATTTAAGTATATTTAAGTATATTTAAGTATATTTAAGTATATTTAAGTATATTTAAGTATATTTAAGTATATTTAAGTATATTTAAGTATATTTAAGTATATTTAAGTATATTTAAGTATATTTAAGTATATTTAAGTATATTTAAGTATATTTAAGTATATTTAAGTATATTTAAGTATATTTAAGTATATTTAAGTATATTTAAGTATATTTAAGTATATTTAAGTATATTTAAGTATATTTAAGTATATTTAAGTATATTTAAGTATATTTAAGTATATTTAAGTATATTTAAGTATATTTAAGTATATTTAAGTATATTTAAGTATATTTAAGTATATTTAAGTATATTTAAGTATATTTAAGTATATTTAAGTATATTTAAGTATATTTAAGTATATTTAAGTATATTTAAGTATATTTAAGTATATTTAAGTATATTTAAGTATATTTAAGTATATTTAAGTATATTTAAGTTTATTTAAGTATATTTAAGTATATTTAAGTATATTTAAGTATATTTAAGTATATTTAAGTATATTTAAGTATATTTAAGTATATTTAAGTATATTTAAGTATATTTAAGTATATTTAAGTATATTTAAGTATATTTAAGTATATTTAAGTATATTTAAGTATATTTAAGTATATTTAAGTATATTTAAGTATATTTAAGTATATTTAAGTATATTTAAGTATATTTAAGTATATTTAAGTATATTTAAGTATATTTAAGTATATTTAAGTATATTTAAGTATATTTAAGTATATTTAAGTATATTTAAGTATATTTAAGTATATTTAAGTATATTTAAGTATATTTAAGTATATTTAAGTATATTTAAGTATATTTAAGTATATTTAAGTATATTTAAGTATATTTAAGTATATTTAAGTATATTTAAGTATATTTAAGTATATTTAAGTATATTTAAGTATATTTAAGTATATTTAAGTATATTTAAGTATATTTAAGTATATTTAAGTATATTTAAGTATATTTAAGTATATTTAAGTATATTTAAGTATATTTAAGTATATTTAAGTATATTTAAGTATATTTAAGTCATATTTAAGTATATTTAAGTATATTTAAGTATATTTAAAGTATATTTAAGTATATTTAAGTATATTTAAGTATATTTAAGTATATTTAAGCATATTTAAGTATATTTAACGTATATGTAAGTATATTTAAGATATTGATAAGGAGATTTATGTGTATGTAAAAGTACTAATTAACGTAAATTTAAGTATAATTAAGTATATTTAAGTATACTTTAAGTAGATTTAAGTATACCTTTAAGTATATTTAAGTATATTTAAGTATATTTAAGTATATTTAAGATATTTAATATACTTAAGTATATTTAAGTATACGCGTTTCCCCAAATTTTAAAAAGTTCAAATTCCGGGCAGTGCTCGTGAAAAACGACCTGTGGCAATATGTGGACGGTACGAAGGAGTGCCCCAGTGGAAGTGGAAGCACATCGGCTGCTGACTCCGCCGTATGGAAAACGTACGACGAAAAAGCGCGTGCAGATATCTTACTATCGGTCAGCCCCTCAGAATTGGCTTTGATCGAGGGATGCAATACAGCTAAACGCTGTTGGATGAAACTGCAGGAAATTTTTATGACGAGAGGACCAGTGCGAAAAGCAGCTCTTCTAAAGAAGCTAATATTATCGCGCCTGTGTGAAGGCGGCAATATACGAGAGCACATAAACGAAACATTTGAAGCCGTAAAGAAATTAAGGGAAATCGGCGTAGCAATCGGAGACGACTTATTGGCCATTATTTTACTCTACAGTCTGCCAGACACCTTCGAAAACGTTTAGATGCGCGATGGAAGCAAGGGATGACTTACCACGCCCAGAATTCTTAAGAGTAAAAATATTAGAGGAGGCCCGAAGCCAGAAAAAATAGGCACGTGCCAGATGAACAAAATGCAATGTTCGCGAAACGTCGAAAGGACAGGAATGGAAAGCAAACTAGAAACAAAGAGACTAGAAAATGCTTTAACTGTAACAGAGTCGGGCACATATCCAAAAACTGCTGGAATAAAACGAATGGAAAGGGCGAAGAGTCCGATCATAGAGAGAAAGCAAAGAGAGCAGAGGAATCAACATTCGCATGCCAGGCAAATTTCTGCGCGAATAAAGCTGGCGCTTGGTGCTTAGACAGCGGCTGTACCTCGCACATGAGCTCAAACACGAAACTATTTGCAAATATAAAAGAAATAAAGAAAACTTTACATTTGGCCAACGACGAGACAACAACTATAAGTGGTGTGGGTGAAATAAAAATCGCAGTCGACGACAAGGAGAGAAGAAAAATATTACTCTCACAGACGTGCATTACGTTCCCGACCTCAGGCAGAGCTTGCTGTCAATATCAAAGATTACGGACAAGGGATACGAGGTACACTTCAGGAAAGACGAGGCTCTAATCGTGAAAGGTAACAACGAAATTTGGTTACGCGCACAAAGACGCGGAAATCTGTATTATTTGGACAGCTTAGAACATCAATCAAATAACATCGAGAAAATCCACTTGAGCAATATCAACGGATGGCATTATCGAATGGGACACTTGAACGAACGAGATCTAAAGAACATGGCAAATGAAGGTAAAGTGCACGGAATGAATATAAAAGAAAACGAAAAATGTCGGATTGCGAAATCTGTGTGAGCGAAAAACAAGTGGCGAATTCGTACAAAAGTTCCCTGGAAGCAGAACAACTGAACTACTGGAAATCGTACACAGCGATGTGTGCGGGCCCATGCGAAAAGAATCTATGGGCGGATGCAAGTATTACGTAACATTTATTGATGATTACTCTAGATATTGCGAAGTTACATTTATTAAACAGAAATCTGACGTATTGAAAGCTTTCCGTCGATTATAAGGCCGCCGCTGAAAATTTTACTGGAAAGAAAATAAAGACGCTACAATCAGACAACGGAACGGAATACTGTAACCGGGAATTTGACGCCTACCTAGCATGGAACGAGATTAAACGAAGACTAAATGCACCATGCCCCCCCCCCAACAAAACGGGCTAGCAGAAGGCAAAACAGGACGCTAGTCGAGATGGCCAGATGCATGATGAGGCAAGCAGGAGCACCTGCTATTTTTTGGGCTGAAGCCGTGAACACAGCGTGCTACATACGCAACCGATGTCCAGCAGCAGGCTTGTCAGGAGGTATTCCCTATACGTACTGGACGAAGAAAATTGCGACAGTGGCACACCTGAGAGCATTCGGCACCAAGGCATTGCACTCGAAAAAGGCATCAACAAGGGAAAATTTGATCCCAGATCGGTTGAATGCATTTGGTAGGATATGCAGCTACTTCAAAGGCATATCGACTTTATGTCCCGGAAAGGCGAAAAGTAATAATTTCTAATGACGTAAAATTTCTGAGTCTTCCAGGTTTCAGTACCCATTTTGAGAATTTTATACGGAGCCCAACTCAGAAGAGATTAGCATTGAGATGACGGGCACGAAAAGTAAACAAGTTGATCTTGAAGCGGATCCGTCGGTGGACTCTCCACAGGAACCCACTATTTCGGCGCAACGCCGTGGCAGAGGCGTCCGAAAACACTTCGAAGTGGATTCCGTGGCAGGCCACGGAAAATTTATCAACAACCGAATGTAGAACACAGCAATGAAGACGACGCGGAGAGCGAGGAACTACAAAGCGATAAGCCGTACGAAGAGTGTGAAATAGCCAACGCACTATTTGACGATCCTGTAAATATCGCCGAAGCGAAAAGCTCTGACGATGCCGATAAATGGATAAAGGCGATCGAAGACGAATTTATGGCGCATCTAAAAAATAAGACATGGGACATCGTGGAGAAACCAGATGACCGAAAGACGATTGGCAACAGAATGGTTTTCGCACAAAGGACACTGGAGGCGATGAGATCAAGAAAAAGGTGCGTTTGGTGGCTAAAGGTTACGCACAGAGACCGGGTGAGGATTTCCATGAAACATACTCACCCGTAGTTCGATTCAGTACGATCCGACTCCTCATGGCATTATCCGTGGAAGCGTGTATGGAAGTTCACCAAATGGATGTTGTGACAGCTTACTTAAATGGAGAGCTCGAGGAGAAAATCTTTATGGAAATTCGGAGGGATTTCGCGATTTTGTCACCAGAATGGCAACTGGTGCGCCTATTGGATCACACGGAAGATCTCTAGATCGAAATTCCACCGAAACAGCGAAAAACTGGATACACAGCATGAGCAGATATCAGAAGCCTGTATGTGCGCTTCGAAAGGCGTTATATGGACTACGACAATCCGGGCTAAGATGGTATCAAAAGCTAACTGCGAAGTTGGTAGACAGCGGACTGATAGCGACCAAGGAAGATCCATGCTTATTTGTGAAACGGCGAGGGAGAGAAGATATTACTGGTAACCATTTACGTCGACGACCTTCTTCTTGCCTCAAACCATGCCGCATGGATAGACGAAACCAAATCAAATCTTACGGAAGCGTTCGAAATGAAGGATATAGGCTCTGTTAATACCTGCCTAGGTATGGAGTTCCTGCAAAACGTGAAGGAGAACTGGATATTTATCTCGCAGGAGCAGTATATAAACAAAATCTTAAGCAGATTCGAGATGTCGGAATGCAAAGTAGCGTTGACCCCATTGAAGCGAAGAGCAACCTCAAACGCCCCGACGTAGCTGATGAAGCGGAAATGAAGAAATATCCTTATCAAAAACTTAATCGGTGCTTTAATGTTTCTTTCAGTTTCCACCCGCCCAGACATTACGTTTGCTGTCAATTTTCTGAGCCAGTTCAACGCGAATTACAATGGGGAACACTGGAAAGCAGCGAAACGCGTCTTACGGTATCTTTCTGGGACAAAGGGACTAGGCCTATTATACCTTCCGAGCAAGGAAAATCTATACGGTGTGGCCGACGCCGACTGGGGAGCCAACCTTAGCGACAGACGCTCCTACTCTGGACAAGCGTTTGTGTTGTCTGGCGCAGCTATATGTTGGGAAGCCCGAAAACAGCGGACTGTGGCACTTTCGAGCACGGAATCGGAGTATCTGGCTATGTCGAAGCAGTCAAAGAGGCCATATACTTAAGGAGTCTCTTAACCAGCATTGGGAGAGGTTGCGACTCGATCCGTATATTCAACGACAACCAAAGCGCCCAAAAAATTAGCTAAAGGATTTGGTTACAACCCGCGCACCAAACACATCGACGTGCGCCACCACTACATCCAAGAGAAGCAGCAGAAGTGGTGACATCCAAATCGAGTACTTGCCGACCGAACTGATGCCAGCAGATGTATTGACTAAGGGTCTTAGCCACAATAAGCACAAAACCTGCTTAAGATCTTTAGGCGTCACTGAAATTTAAAATTAACTTGTAACTTTTGAGAGGTGTTGAAGTATATCCAATGTAAATCAAAGTAACAAATGTAACGATATGATCAGCATCTTTATGATATTTGAAGCATAATTAAGTAAATGAAAGTATATTTAAGTATATTTAAGTATAATTAAGTATATATAAGTCTATTTAAGTATATATAAGTCAACTTAAGTATATTTAAGTATATCTTAAGTATATTTAAGTATACTTAAGAATATTTAAGTATCCTTTAACCTACAATTAAGTATATTTAAGTTCTATTTAAGTATATTTTAAGTATATTTAAGTATATTTAAGTATATTTAAGTATATTTAAGTATATTTAAGTATATTTAAGTATATTTAAGTATATTTAAGTATATTTAAGTATATTTAAGTATATTTAAGTATATTTAAGTATATTTAAGTATATTTAAGTATATTTAAGTATATTTAAGTATATTTAAGTATATTTAAGTATATTTAAGTATATTTAAGTATATTTAAGTATATTTAAGTATATTTAAGTATATTTAAGTATATTTAAGTATATTTAAGTATATTTAAGTATATTTAAGTATATTTAAGTATATTTAAGTATATTTAAGTATATTTAAGTATATTTAAGTATATTTAAGTATATTTAAGTATATTTAAGTATATTTAGAGTATATTTAAGTATATTTAAGTATATTTAAGTATATTTAAGTATATTTAAGTATATTTAAGTATATTTAAGTATATTTAAGTATATTTAAGTATATTTAAGTATATTTAAGTATATTTAAGTATATTTAAGTATATTTAAGTATATTTAAGTATATTTAAGTATATTTAAGTATATTTAAGTATATTTAAGTATATTTAAGTATATTTAAGTATATTTAAGTATATTTAAGTATATTTAAGTATATTTAAGTATATTTAAGTATATTTAAGTATATTTAAGTATATTTAAGTATATTTAAGTATATTTAAGTATATTTAAGTATATTTAAGTATATTTAAGTATATTTAAGTATATTTAAGTATATTTAAGTATATTTAAGTATATTTAAGTATATTTAAGTATATTTAAGTATATTTAAGTATATTTAAGTATATTTAAGTATATTTAAGTATATTTAAGTATATTTAAGTATATTTAAGTATATTTAAGTATATTTAAGTATATTTAAGTATATTTAAGTATATTTAAGTATATTTAAGTATATTTAAGTATATTTAAGTATATTTAAGTATATTTAAGTATATTTAAGTATATTTAAGTATATTTAAGTATATTTAAGTATATTTAAGTATATTTAAGTATATTTAAGTATATTTAAGGTATATTTAGTATTTAAGTATATTTAAGTATATTTAAAGTATATTTAAGTATATTTAAGTATATTTAAGTATATTTAAGTATATTTAAGTATATTTAAGTATATTTAAGTATATTTAAGTATATTTAAGTATATTTAAGTATATTTAAGTATATTTAAGTATATTTAAGTATATTTAAGTATATTTAAGTATATTTAAGTATATTTAAGTATATTTAAGTATATTTATATTTAAGTATATTTAAGTATATTTAAGTATATTTAAGTATATTTAAGTATATTTAAGTATATTTAAGTATATTTAAGTATATTTAAGTATATTTAAGTATATTTAAGTATATTTAAGTATATTTAAGTATATTTAAGTATATTTAAGTATATTTAAGTATATTTAAGTATATTTAAGTATATTTAAGTATATTTAAGTATATTTAAGTATATTTAAGTATATTTAAGTATATTTAAGTATATTTAAGTATATTTAAGTATATTTAAGTATATTTAAGTATATTTAAGTATATTTAAGTATATTTAAGTATATTTAAGTATATTTAAGTATATTTAAGTATATTTAAGTATATTTAAGTATATTTAAGTATATTTAAGTATATTTAAGTATATTTAAGTATATTTAAGTATATTTAAGTATATTTAAGTATATTTAAGTATATTTAAGTATATTTAAGTATATTTAAGTATATTTAAGTATATTTAAGTATATTTAAGTATATTTAAGTATATTTAAGTATATTTAAGTATATTTAAGTATATTTAAGTATATTTAAGTATATTTAAGTATATTTAAGTATATTTAAGTATATTTAAGTATATTTAAGTATATTTAAGTATATTTAAGTATATTTAAGTATATTTAAGTATATTTAAGTATATTTAAGTATATTTAAGTATATTTAAGTATATTTAAGTATATTTAAGTATATTTAAGTATATTTATTTAAGTATATTTAAGTATATTTAAGTATATTTAAGTATATTTAAGTATATTTAAGTATATTTAAGTATATTTAAGTATATTTAAGTATATTTAAGTATATTTAAGTATATTTAAGTATATTTAAGTATATTTAAGTATATTTAAGTATATTTAAGTATATTTAAGTATATTTAAGTATATTTAAGTATATTTAAGTATATTTAAGTATATTTAAGTATATTTAAGTATATTTAAGTATATTTAAGTATATTTAAGTATATTTAAGTATATTTAAGTATATTTAAGTATATTTAAGTATATTTAAGTATATTTAAGTATATTTAAGTATATTTAAGTATATTTAAGTATATTTAAGTATATTTAAGTATATTTAAGTATATTTAAGTATATTTAAGTATATTTAAGTATATTTAAGTATATTTAAGTATATTTAAGTATATTTAAGTATATTTAAGTATATTTAAGTATATTTAAGTATATTTAAGTATATTTAAGTATATTTAAGTATATTTAAGTATATTTAAGTATATTTAAGTATATTTAAGTATATTTAAGTATATTTAAGTATATTTAAGTATATTTAAGTATATTTAAGTATATTTAAGTATATTTAAGTATATTTAAGTATATTTAAGTATATTTAAGTATATTTAAGTATATTTAAGTATATTTAAGTATATTTAAGTATATTTAAGTATATTTAAGTATATTTAAGTATATTTAAGTATATTTAAGTATATTTAAGTATATTTAAGTATATTTAAGTATATTTAAGTATATTTAAGTATATTTAAGTATATTTAAGTATATTTAAGTATATTTAAGTATATTTAAGTATATTTAAGTATATTTAAGTATATTTAAGTATATTTAAGTATATTTAAGTATATTTAAGTATATTTAAGTATATTTAAGTATATTTAAGTATATTTAAGTATATTTAAGTATATTTAAGTATATTTAAGTATATTTAAGTATATTTAAGTATATTTAAGTATATTTAAGTATATTTAAGTATATTTAAGTATATTTAAGTATATTTAAGTATATTTAAGTATATTTAAGTATATTTAAGTATATTTAAGTATATTTAAGTATATTTAAGTATATTTAAGTATATTTAAGTATATTTAAGTATATTTAAGTATATTTAAGTATATTTAAGTATATTTAAGTATATTTAAGTATATTTAAGTATATTTAAGTATATTTAAGTATATTTAAGTATATTTAAGTATATTTAAGTATATTTAAGTATATTTAAGTATATTTAAGTATATTTAAGTATATTTAAGTATATTTAAGTATATTTAAGTATATTTAAGTATATTTAAGTATATTTAAGTATATTTAAGTATATTTAAGTATATTTAAGTATATTTAAGTATATTTAAGTATATTTAAGTATATTTAAGTATATTTAAGTATATTTAAGTATATTTAAGTATATTTAAGTATATTTAAGTATATTTAAGTATATTTAAGTATATTTAAGTATATTTAAGTATATTTAAGTATATTTAAGTATATTTAAGTATATTTAAGTATTTTGTATTATATTTAAGTATATTTAAGTATATTTAAGTATATTTAAGTATATTTAAGTATATTTAAGTATATTTAAGTATATTTAAGTATATTTAAGTATATTTAAGTATATATAAGTATATTTAAGTATATTTAAGTATATTTAAGTATATTTAAGTATATTTAAGTATATTTAAGTATATTTAAGTATATTTAAGTATATTTAAGTATATTTAAGTATATTTAAGTATATTTAAGTATATTTAAGTATATTTAAGTATATTTAAGTATATTTAAGTATATTTAAGTATATTTAAGTATATTTAAGTATATTTAAGTATATTTAAGTATATTTAAGTATATTTAAGTATATTTAAGTATATTTAAGTATATTTAAGTATATTTAAGTATATTTAAGTATATTTAAGTATATTTAAGTATATTTAAGTATATTTAAGTATATTTAAGTATATTTAAGTATATTTAAGTATATTTAAGTATATTTAAGTATATTTAAGTATATTTAAGTATATTTAAGTATATTTAAGTATATTTAAGTATATTTAAGTATATTTAAGTATATTTAAGTATATTTAAGTATATTTAAGTATATTTAAGTATATTTAAGTATATTTAAGTATATTTAAGTATATTTAAGTATATTTAAGTATATTTAAGTATATTTAAGTATATTTAAGTATATTTAAGTATATTTAAGTATATTTAAGTATATTTAAGTATATTTAAGTATATTTAAGTATATTTAAGTATATTTAAGTATATTTAAGTATATTTAAGTATATTTAAGTATATTTAAGTATATTTAAGTATATTTAAGTATATTTAAGTATATTTAAGTATATTTAAGTATATTTAAGTATATTTAAGTATATTTAAGTATATTTAAGTATATTTAAGTATATTTAAGTATATTTAAGTATATTTAAGTATATTTAAGTATATTTAAGTATATTTAAGTATATTTAAGTATATTTAAGTATATTTAAGTATATTTAAGTATATTTAAGTATATTTAAGTATATTTAAGTATATTTAAGTATATTTAAGTATATTTAAGTATATTTAAGTATATTTAAGTATATTTAAGTATATTTAAGTATATTTAAGTATATTTAAGTATATTTAAGTATATTTAAGTATATTTAAGTATATTTAAGTATATTTAAGTATATTTAAGTATATTTAAGTATATTTAAGTATATTTAAGTATATTTAAGTATATTTAAGTATATTTAAGTATATTTAAGTATATTTAAGTATATTTAAGTATATTTAAGTATATTTAAGTATATTTAAGTATATTTAAGTATATTTAAGTATATTTAAGTATATTTAAGTATATTTAAGTATATTTAAGTATATTTAAGTATATTTAAGTATATTTAAGTATATTTAAGTATATTTAAGTATATTTAAGTATATTTAAGTATATTTAAGTATATTTAAGTATATTTAAGTATATTTAAGTATATTTAAGTATATTTAAGTATATTTAAGTATATTTAAGTATATTTAAGTATATTTAAGTATATTTAAGTATATTTAAGTATATTTAAGTATATTTAAGTATATTTAAGTATATTTAAGT
>NW_024545695.1:0-968 GCF_018152505.1 Drosophila elegans | reverse complement strand
GTGAAGAAGTGCCGACAGTAATTTATTGTGTCAGAGTTGATGTAAATTCATAGATGAAGCCCATGCGACGGTTTTTTCAACATGCCGCATGTGCCAGGGAAGGGAACTTCAGGAACTACAGGATACAACATTAATTTGTCGTGACAGTTTCCTTCTTATCATTGGTTAATGAAACCTTCTTCTAAATTTAAGATTAGAAATTCAAGTTGCAGAGTTTCCATTGGTTGATTCCATCGAACCTTCCATGTTTAGAGTGGTGGAAAGAGGGTGAAGGGTTCTCAACACAAAGAGGGTTGGAAATGATCAGGGTCTATCTACAAATAGTTGATTTCTCGGATTCTAACAAGCTATAGCATTGGTCTAGTTTAAATGCGTTTTCTTTTTCTTTTACTTTGTTTTATAATTTTTGTGTTTATACCCTTGCAGAGGGTATTATAATTTCAGTCAGAAGTTTGCAACGCGTGCAGGAGACGTTTCCGACCCTATAAAGTATATATTTCTTGATCAGCATCACTGGTAGAGTCGATCTAGCCATGTCCGTCTGTCCGTCTGTCCGTCCGTTTTATATGCAAACTAGTCTCTCAGTTTAAAGCTATCTGCATGAAACTTTCCCAAAAGTTGTCTTTCTATTGCAGGTAGTATATAAGTCGGAACGAGCCGGATCGGACGACTATAGCATATAGCTCCCATAGGAACAATCGGAAAAATAATTGAAAAAAATTATAACTTTGCTGTTTTTTTAATTTTTGTTTAGTTCTTCGACATATAGCAATGGTTAAATATTTCAGAATTATGGTTTAAATTTCATCAAAAATCGGACGACGATATAGCATATAGTTCTATAGGAATGAATTGGAAAAGACACTGATCCAGTGTAAAATTGACTGGGGTATTTATTTGTTATTTTATTTTATTGCGTAATAATTACATTATCTTTTCTTCGTATCGCATTACAAATAAAAACAATG
>NW_024545694.1:0-1383 GCF_018152505.1 Drosophila elegans | reverse complement strand
GATAACCAAGACGTTCTCAGCCTCCCCGTACATTCACCTCTTGGTGAACCAAGAAACTTGGAGTTTATCAAGGAGTTCCAGAAATGAGATCGATAACATCCAGAAAACTCATCCAGCAACTATTGCAGAGGCAATATGCTGCGCGCTCATCTGCATTGGCCTCACTTGCAGCGACTTATTGGGCCAAAATCCGCAATTCAAATAAAGAAAAAGCTGGTAGAATTAGGATCGGCCGGGGCGGCCTTAACTTAGAAGGAGTAGTTAACTGCGGCCAGCCAGACAAAGTCGTTGACCACAGTTTACGTAAACAACTTCGCTCCCGTCAGATTGCTGACCAGAGCCGGATGCTCGTGCGCAAACGGCAAACACTGCATATTTGCGTGGCCGCTGCGAGCGTCTGTTAGCTTTAAGTCACTTCCTTAAGTTTAGTTTTGATTTGAATCCAATAAAGAGCACATCGCTCGTAAACCAAACTCCGGCAACCGCCGTTAACCAATTTATTATTTGAACACTGACTGAGTCTCTGGAGCCCGGTAGTGAACGGAGGGCAGTTACCTTTCCAGCGTAATCGTCATAACTCTTCAGTGGACGAAAGTTGACCGTCAGCCAACCGGCCACCTACCTACAGGAGATACAACGAATCACCATCCCCGTATCAACGCGTGGACCGGACGACCGTCCACCTACCTATAAGAGCTACGCAGAACCACCATCCTCATACCAAAGTAAATCGACCGAACCGGCGATCAACAAAGGGACTGCGAGGGACTAGCTGCAATAAACCTATAATAACTAATTTGTATACATGTGTGTGCTTAAAGAGGAAGGAATACAAAATAGTTTGGGATATGTGAGGTAGCGAGAATACATTTTGCTTATACATAACACATCTCCTCCTTTAATTAAGAACTATTTATATGCCATTCCTGAAGTCCTTTGGCTTAAAACAATCGACTTCCTGACGATACTGGTATGCCGGAAACACGTCGTGTAATTTATTTCAGCAGGACATCCATATTGCCACCGAGACATTTGCAAACTTGGACGACAAAAAGAGAAGCTGATTGCGTTGTTATGACGAGGTTTGCAATGGAAACCACCACGGACTACAAAGGGCAAGCATCCCTGTGCGGTAATTTTATGTCAGTCCAGCAGTAATGCATTGTGGTACTGCGAGCAGGGTTTACAGCGTGCGCTCTAGGTTTTCCAGTCATTTTTATACAAAATATATTTTAAATTCAAAAGACATCAAGAAATTGCGCCAACCTTAGCATAGAAAACAGCTTTGTAGTGGTGGCACAAAAGAAAACTATCGTTAAACATCGGTACTTTCCGGTATATTTACTAAAAACGTTCCGGGGCGAATGGTTTTAATCGCATTTA
>NW_024545693.1:0-338 GCF_018152505.1 Drosophila elegans | reverse complement strand
CTGGCAAATGCCTCGGTCGCATTATGTTCATTAATTTTAATTACTTTTTGGGATTTGCCAAATTCAAAAAGTATTCAAACTCCAGTTCGTGCCACACAGTTGCAGTTCGTGTCGGAGTAGCATTAGCTAAATGCCAATGCGCCAATTGAATCAGGCACATTTAAAAAGTTCACTAATGTGACAACGGAATCAGGCTATTAGAGTATGTATGACTACAATTAATTCATTGCGATCATGATTAAATGTGAACATTGCGCGAATTCAGCAGAACACTATGATTACTGATCACTTATGCATCAGAAGTCAGTGATCAAGTTTGTTCTGCTGACGTTTATGAT
>NW_024545692.1:0-5387 GCF_018152505.1 Drosophila elegans | reverse complement strand
TTAAGGAAGGCCACAGACCAAGCTTTCTGGTTGATTCGAAATCGCTTTGGATTGGGCTAGCGACAGTACATGTGATGACGATGAGCACCAAGAGCGTTTGCATAATAGACTACTAATATAGCCGCAAAATTGAAAATTTTTTCTATTATTAATTATAGCTTTTGAGTTATCCCAGCTATAGCACATGGTCCAAAAAATCGTTTTCGAAGGTTACTACAAAAAACCGCGACTTTTTAGTCTGCCTGGTCGCATTTTCTTCTAAAAGTAAGCATAACCATAAAAGTGTGTTAAAGTTAAAGGAAGAAGCATTTTAATAAACATTTTGTAAAAATAAATAGTTAATGCTAAAACCAACAACAATATCAAAAGGGGAATTACACGCCCAACACTTGTCGTATGTTGCAAATGCATATAAATTGCGAAAATTTTTCGACAATTTGTATTCTAACCTATATTGCGGAAAGCATGTCGCTTTAAAGTAGGCAATGTATTTTACTTTACACACTACAGAAGCTTTAACGACAAAAGACTGCATCTAAACTCAAAAACCAGAAGTGTATGGCAAACGTAAAAAATGGCAAATCTTCTGGATCTAAGCCTAAGAAGTTTTCTCCGTTCATTCGCTTGTACCCAGAGATAGCAGACTGCGTTGATGCAGACGAAACTAGCGCTAGTCCTATCAGAGTCCGGGGTTTACTCCCTAGGGTGCTCGTGTGATTAAAGTTTATCATAAAGTTGTGTTATAAAAGATTTAGTAACCAACTATGACCTCGAGTTTTTCAACTTCGATTTATGTTTACATTATACATTTTTAAATAAATAATGACTTTTTAATAATTAAGTTTTAAAAATAATCTTAAAAATTAAAATAAAATTTGTTTGAAACCAAATTCTAAAAAATTGCGCAAGATATTAACAATTATCTTAAAAACAACGAGAAGAGTACAGGCCTGTTCCAGTTCTCACTCGGAAGTAAATTCGTTAACATTGGTGGATTTCCTTTGAACATAATCAAAGTTCCCGTGCTTGAGCAAATTTCCTAGGGAAATTACTATTTGGGGGAAGAAATCCTGAAACAGTGCTGACGGTCACAATGCTCTTAACAAAGCCTAAGATTTCGGAAGTTTTCCAGGCAAATCTCTGATCAAAATTTGGCCCGCTGTTGTTCCTGATCTTTGTGCATTATTGGTGCACACATTTATTACCTAAAATCAGTCAAAATCATTGGTAAAGGTTGCTATGGAAACTGGATCAATAAAAGTGTTGAACACCTTCGTGTGAATCCGCTGGTTGGCACACCAGTGTTGCAAACTTTTCCACAAGTTGTGCCTGGCTGCCAAAGACGATGAAAAAGTCCCAACACAAATATCAAGCTTTGCACAATAAGTATGTCGGAGTCAGAGTTCCCCAATGAATTCTGCGGCGTTGCGAGCCGTGCGCTTTCTCGGCTGTGACATTTCGTTGATCGCACCTCGATCGAGACCGTCAGATGTATCCATCAGGAACTCCCTTTTGTAATAGCGCCCACTAAACACAACATCCTCTTTGATACATACTTTGCCAAATCCACCATATGGCCGTCTCTATTACTCGTACCATGTCACACCTAGAAACTGGCACATAACTAGAGCCTCCGTTAGCTTAACGCACACTTGCAAACACAGAAACTTCATATAAAGAAAAGAAATGTGTCAGATAAATAGAGAGTAACGAGTGGGCATCATAACATAAGCTTTAATCCGTTAACCAATTTATTATTTGAACACTGACTGAGTCTCTAGGCCAGTGGCGATCTGAGGGCAGTTACCCTTCCAGCGTAATCGTCATAACTCTTCAGGTGGACGAAAGCGGACCGTCGGCCAACCGGCCACCTACCTACAGGCCACATTTAGATAGATTGAGATAACCACATTTAATGTACAGTGTAAACTGTGCTGGTCAACAATTGATAAACTCGAAAATGGGTATTTGTTATAAATTTTCTTGGTTAACCGTCACTAACTCGTTGACTCAGATCGTTGAGAAAATTTTGGTTCAAATATATATTTTTTTCTTTATTATCCACATTTCTTTAGTACATAAAAAATGTTTGTACCTTTCATTTCCACTGGTATATTTTATTTTACTTTTGCCCTTGGCTTACCCTGAATTATTACATAGTAACTACTTATGATGATCTCGCTGAATTTCATCCTTGGTTCTTTTGGAAACCGGCTGCGCCAATTATAGTCGAAGGCCGGATCGGGCTGGTTTAGATTAGAGGTCGGATCCACTTTCTGTGTAATTAGGAGGTCGGATCTGGCTGGTGTAGGGTCGAGTTGGGAGGTTTCGGGAATGAAAGACTTATACTTCCAAGTGTCGCTCTAAGACTGATTTTTATTTCTGGTTTCAAGTACAATGAGAGCTTCGTTTGCGGGTGGGGTACATATAAAGAGTTTGTGAAATCTCCTAGGTCAGCGGTTCCGGCCGGATGCCCGAGACCCAGTTGATTACACGATCCGGCATCCAGAAACCGCTTGCGTTGGCGATCCTATGTCTGGGTTGAACTGCATCGTCGTTAGTGGGACAATGCCCGAGGGGGGGTGGGTGGGAGGTGGACGTCATCGGGAAGACATCAGCGGTAACTCGCGTAGTGGGAGGAAACAGAGATCAGCATGTTTCACTGTCCCATATGAAGAAGCTTCTAAGCTGCAGATACTGCCCACCGTAGACTTGTTGGATACTGGGCATTCATCATTGAGTAGCTAGAGTTTAGATTTCTTAGGATCAGTGCTAAAGGTCGTAGCAGGGTCACCTGACGCCGGCGATTTAGAAAAACAGATTTACCGAAATGAAGTTAGTTGAGTCAAGTAATAGGCAATCTCAAATAAATCAAATTCTGAGATTCGCCAAAATTACAAGCATATCGACATTTATATGAGACGCAACTTGCTAGAAACAGAATGCTGATGATGGAATTACAGAATTTAATGTTGCAATAACCCTTGCCAAAATATTATTGTCAGTCCAAATATTTTAGACCACAGAAGACTTAAAATCAGTTTAATGAGAACCCACCCAACATTCTATAGGGGGATATCTTATCCGTTTCTGTCCGTGAAGATTCTACAGTCCGTTTAACGTTTTACACTTCATCATAAAATTTCCAAAAATAAAATTAGCATGTAAAAACCATTTTTCCAGTCGCCCATAGTGAGACAATGCTGCAGATCCTAAATAACATCATAACGGAGTGTGGCGGAGAAATTCACACCATTGAAACCTGCTCCATGTCAATGCTTCACATTCTGCCGTTTGAGTGTCGGAGAGTTCATGCGCCAAAGAACTGCATGCAGGTGGGGTGGCGCATTGCCGAACACAACAGAGCGACTCACACCCAATCACATACGTGGATGGAAGGGATGATAATCATCAACGACAGGTCAGCCAAGGTTCGTGAAAATTTAATACTATTTGTATTAATAACGCGAAACCGTTGTGAACGCAGTGGTTGGATAGGATTTTAATTGCGAAACTTTGGGAAAACTATGTCGAAAGCGCGACGAAAGAGTAGCTACGATGACGTTCGATTGAGGTCACCGCACTAACAATTATATTTCAATAATTTCTCTTAGAACCTAATACATGCTACGGTGGCGAGAGACGGGGCGAATTCACAAGAGCGAACAGACGAAAGCTTTTATTGGCTCCCGCTCTCACTCTTACCACGGATACGATACGTTGTGCTGAAGGACCACAAAAATCAACGCCACAAATATTGAACGGGCGGAGAGCTCGAAAAGAGTCTATCTGCTAGCAAGTTTCCCTTAATTTGCGTCAAAGTTGCGGCTTAGCCGGCAGTGCATGCGACCGGACTGTTCGTCGGCGGACTTCTTGAGCATGAACTAGCCAGATTTTCTCGCGCAGACGACTTGAGGAGCTCGTGGGTCAGCGTGACGGTTCGTAACGTGCAGGTATGACACATAGGATCTGACAGACTTTGAGCTTTGAGACAGCAACAACTTGGGAATTTGGCTTCGTACGGGGTAGGAGCATTCAACAACCGACCACCATCTCGTGCAATGTCGAGGAGCACCAATCTAATTTATTTTCCTGAAGAAAGGGTTTAACTTTTGAATGTTCGTTTGCTACCGGTTTTATTCTTCCGAGATTTTACTTATGTCGTCCCTGAACTCGTGAAATCGGACAACTTCGACAACTTTATCAAAGCGAAATCCAGTTCTCTTGGCGAAATACTTTTTCAAAGGGCTACGACACCTTTCTGCTGCTTTGAATAAAACGAAAACCCACAGGAACACTCTTAGAAGCTTCAGGTGCGACGAAAAGGACTCTATTTTCTGAAGCACATAATTTGGCTCTGGGCTGACTACGAGCTATTGCCGATTTGCGTAGCTCCATCGACATTAAATAAGCCGGCAGTTCAGAAATGTGATGTTTATTTACAGGCCAATTATTTTCTGAGTCTAGCAAGAACGAAGGCCCACCGAACCAAATGGACGTTGTAAGCTCCTCTACGTCACATCGGGACACTATATCTGCTGGGTTGACTTTCGTGGGAACGTGTCTCAAAATTGCTTTTCTTCGACCACTCCTGAATTTCTGCAACCCGGTTCGAAACAAAAACCGACAACGACGAGGATGGGTTTAATCCAGTGTAAAGTGATCTCAAGAGGTCTGTCCACAGAAAAACATTCTCAATGGGAGAATTTAGCAATGGCCTGACACGATTATAGAGATCTGCTAAAGGTGAGCTGCACATAGCTCAAGGCGAGGCAAAGTTTTCGTCTTGGGGAGCTACTTTCGATTGGCGGTCAATAAAGATACTTTCGGAAACCTTCAGCAGTTTGAGTCCGAACGTAGATGCGCTCCATACGCTCGCATGGAAGCGCGTCTGCGAACCAATATTTGAATCGGGACTTGTGGATCTGTGTTGACGAATCGCGATACCTTACCGACAAAATATTTCGTTTTGTCGCGCGAAGATCCAGGAAAGAGTCATCCAACCGGAATTGAAAGTAATCTTTAACCGGTAGCAAACCACGCCAAGGGTCTTGGTTACGTCTGAAGTCTCTCATAAGTGGCATTACAGCGCTATCAGATGCGGATAACTCTGGGCAGTTTGAGAACCACTTTGCCAATTCAAAGCCTGCCTCTTGCAAGACCTGAGAGACTTCGTCTCGAAGGCTTTACTGAGTCCTCAACGCATCCGGCGCCAGTCAACAAATAGTCAACATAAATTCATTCTAAATAACCTTTGCGGCTTTTGGATGAGTTGCCTTGCGCCATCTCTTCTAGCCGCATTAAACACCGAATCGCCAAAAGGGTGCTGGGGAAGTTCCATATGTAACGGTGTTCAACTCAAAGATTTTCAGGGACTCGAAGGATCT
>NW_024545691.1:0-257 GCF_018152505.1 Drosophila elegans | reverse complement strand
AGGCTGTGACCGTGTCGATGAGGGTTCTCAAGGCTGTAGCTGAAGGCTGGGAAATTTTTTGCAAATTAAAAAGTGTCGATATGTTGTCAAAAAAAAATAAGACAATCATTATCGTACACCCGCTTCAGGCTAACAAGGGCTTTGGGATAATTTTCCGCAGTGACTTGGAAGGCCTTAACTGTTCCTAAAGCGTCTCAGCTAAACACGAAATTAAATGATTGAATTTTTCAATATCGTGTAAAGTGTCATCTTTGTCA
>NW_024545690.1:0-17772 GCF_018152505.1 Drosophila elegans | reverse complement strand
TAAATATACTTAAATATACTTAAATATACTTAAATATACTTAAATATACTTAAATATACTTAAATATACTTAAATATACTTAAATATACTTAAATATACTTAAATATACTTAAATATACTTAAATATACTTAAATATACTTAAATATACTTAAATATACTTAAATATACTTAAATATACTTAAATATACTTAAATATACTTAAATATACTTAAATATACTTAAATATACTTAAATATACTTAAATATACTTAAATATACTTAAATATACTTAAATATACTTAAATATTCTTAAATATACTTAAATATACTTAAATATACTTAAATATACTTAAATATACTTAAATATACTTAAATATACTTAAATATACTTAAATATACTTAAATATACTTAAATATACTTAAATATACTTAAATATACTTAAATATACTTAAATATACTTAAATATACTTAAATATACTTAAATATACTTAAATATACTTAAATATACTTAAATATACTTAAATATACTTAAATATACTTAAATATACTTAAATATACTTAAATATACTTAAATATACTTAAATATACTTAAATATACTTAAATATACTTAAATATACTTAAATATACTTAAATATACTTAAATATACTTAAATATACTTAAATATACTTAAATATACTTAAATATACTTAAATATACTTAAATATACTTAAATATATACTTAAATATACTTAAATATAAGTATATTTAAATATACTTAAATATACTTAAATATACTTAAATATACTTAAATATACTTAAATATACTTAAATATACTTAAATATACTTAAATATACTTAAATATACTTAAATATACTTAAATATACTTAAATATACTTAAATATACTTAAATATACTTAAATATACTTAAATATACTTAAATATACTTAAATATACTTAAATATACTTAAGTATATTTAAATATACTTAAATATACTTAAATATACTTAAATATATTTAAATATACTTAAATATACTTAAATATACTTAAATATACTTAAATATATTTAAATATATTTAAATATACTTAAATATACTTAAATATACTTAAATATACTTAAATATATTTAAATATACTTAAATATACTTAAATATACTTAAATATATTTAAATATACTTAAATATACTTAAATATACTTAAATATACTTAAATATATTTAAATATACTTAAATATACTTAAATATACTTAAATATACTTAAATATACTTAAATATACTTAAATATACTTAAATATATTAAAATATACTAAACTATACTAAAATATACTTAAATATACTTAAATATACTTAAATATACTTAAATATACTTAAATATACTTAAATATACTTAAATATACTTAAATATACTTAAATATACTTAAATATACTTAAATATACTTAAATATACTTAAATATACTTAAATATACTTAAATATACTTAAATATACTTAAATATACTTAAATATACTTAAATATACTTAAATATACTTAAATATACTTAAATATACTTAAATATACTTAAATATACTTAAATATACTTAAATATACTTAAATATACTTAAATATACTTAAATATACTTAAATATACTTAAATATACTTAAATATACTTAAATATACTTAAATATACTTAAATATACTTAAATATACTTAAATATACTTAAATATACTTAAATATACTTAAATATACTTAAATATACTTAAATATACTTAAATATACTTAAATATACTTAAATATACTTAAATATACTTAAATATACTTAAATATACTTAAATATACTTAAATATACTTAAATATACTTAAATATACTTAAATATAAATATACTTAAATATACTTAAATATACTTAAATATACTTAAATATACTTAAATATACTTAAATATACTTAAATATACTTAAATATACTTAAATATACTTAAATATACTTAAATATACTTAAATATACTTAAATATACTTAAATATACTTAAATATACTTAAATATACTTAAATATACTTAAATATACTTAAATATACTTAAATATACTTAAATATACTTAAATATACTTAAATATACTTAAATATAAAATATACTTAAATATACTTAAATATACTTAAATATACTTAAATATACTTAAATATACTTAAATATACTTAAATATACTTAAATATACTTAAATATACTTAAATATACTTAAATATACTTAAATATACTTAAATATACTTAAATATACTTAAATATACTTAAATATACTTAAATATACTTAAATATACTTAAATATACTTAAATATACTTAAATATACTTAAATATACTTAAATATACTTAAATATACTTAAATATACTTAAATATACTTAAATATACTTAAATATACTTAAATATACTTAAATATACTTAAATATACTTAAATATACTTAAATATACTTAAATATACTTAAATATACTTAAATATACTTAAATATACTTAAATATACTTAAATATACTTAAATATACTTAAATATACTTAAATATACTTAAATATACTTAAATATACTTAAATATACTTAAATATACTTAAATATACTTAAATATACTACTTAAATATACTTAAATATACTTAAATATACTTAAATATACTTAAATATACTTAAATATACTTAAATATACTTAAATATACTTAAATATACTTAAATATACTTAAATATACTTAAATATACTTAAATATACTTAAATATACTTAAATATACTTAAATATACTTAAATATACTTACATATACTTAAATATACTTAAATATACTTAAATATACTTAAATATACTTAAATATACTTAAATATACTTAAATATACTTAAATATACTTAAATATACTTAAATATACTTAAATATACTTAAATATACTTAAATATACTTAAATATACTTAAATATACTTAAATATACTTAAATATACTTAAATATACTTAAATATACTTAAATATACTTAAATATACTTAAATATACTTAAATATACTTAAATATACTTAAATATACTTAAATATACTTAAATATACTTAAATATACTTAAATATACTTAAATATACTTAAATATACTTAAATATACTTAAATATACTTAAATATACTTAAATATACTTAAATATACATAAATATACTTAAATATACTTAAATATACTTAAATATACTTAAATATACTTAAATATACTTAAATATACTTAAATATACTTAAATATACTTAAATATACTTAAATATACTTAAATATACTTAAATATACTTAAATATACTTAAATATACTTAAATATACTTAAATATACTTAAATATACTTAAATATACTTAAATATACTTAAATATACTTAAATAATACTTAAATATACTTAAATATACTTATATATACTTAAATATACTTAAATATACTTAAATATACTTAAATATACTTAAATATACTTAAATATACTTAAATATACTTAAATATACTTAAATATACTTAAATATACTTAAATATACTTAAATATACTTAAATATACTTAAATATACTTAAATATACTTAAATATACTTAAATATACTTAAATATACTTAAATATACTTAAATATACTTAAATATACTTAAATATACTTAAATATACTTAAATATACTTAAATATACTTAAATATACTTAAATATACTTAAATATACTTAAATATACTTAAATATACTTAAATATACTTAAATATACTTAAATATACTTAAATATACTTAAATATACTTAAATATACTTAAATATACTTAAATATACTTAAATATACTTAAATATACTTAAATATACTTAAATATACTTAAATATACTTAAATATACTTTAAATATACTTAAATATACTTAAATATACTTAAATATACTTAAATATACTTAAATATACTTAAATATACTTAAATATACTTAAATATACTTAAATATACTTAAATATACTTAAATATACTTAAATATACTTAAATATACTTAAATATACTTAAATATACTTAAATATACTTAAATATACTTTAAATATACTTAAATATACTTAAATATACTTAAATATACTTAAATATACTTAAATATACTTAAATATACTTAAATATACTTAAATATACTTAAATATACTTAAATATACTTAAATATACTTAAATATACTTAAATATACTTAAATATACTTAAATATACTTAAATATACTTAAATATACTTAAATATACTTAAATATACTTAAATATACTTAAATATACTTAAATATACTTAAATATACTTAAATATACTTAAATATACTTAAATATACTTAAATATACTTAAATATACTTAAATATACTTAAATATACTTAAATATACTTAAATATACTTAAATATACTTAAATATACTTAAATATACTTAAATATACTTAAATATACTTAAATATACTTAAATATACTTAAATATACTTAAATATACTTAAATATACTTAAATATACTTAAATATACTTAAATATACTTAAATATACTTAAATATACTTAAATATACTTAAATATACTTAAATATACTTAAATATACTTAAATATACTTAAATATACTTAAATATACTTAAATATACTTAAATATACTTAAATATACTTAAATATACTTAAATATACTTAAATATACTTAAATATACTTAAATATACTTAAATATACTTAAATATACTTAAATATACTTAAATATACTTAAATATACTTAAATATACTTAAATATACTTAAATATACTTAAATATACTTAAATATACTTAAATATACTTAAAATATACTTAAATATACTTAAATATACTTAAATATACTTAAATATACTTAAATATACTTAAATATACTTAAATATACTTAAATATACTTAAATATACTTAAATATACTTAAATATACTTAAATATACTTAAATATACTTAAATATACTTAAATATACTTAAATATACTTAAATATACTTAAATATACTTAAATATACTTAAATATACTTAAATATACTTAAATATACTTAAATATACTTAAATATACTTAAATATACTTAAATATACTTAAATATACTTAAATATACTTAAATATACTTAAATATACTTAAATATACTTAAATATACTTAAATATACTTAAATATACTTAAATATACTTAAATATACTTAAATATACTTAAATATACTTAAATATACTTAAATATACTTAAATATACTTAAATATACTTAAATATACTTAAATATACTTAAATATACTTAAATATACTTAAATATACTTAAATATACTTAAATATACATAAATATACTTAAATATACTTAAATATACTTAAATATACTTAAATATACTTAAATATACTTAAATATACTTAAATATACTTAAATATACTTAAAAATATACTTAAATATACTTAAATATACTTAAATATACTTAAATATACTTAAATATACTTAAATATACTTAAATATACTTAAATATACTTAAATATACTTAAATATACTTAAATATACTTAAATATACTTAAATATACTTAAATATACTTAAATATACTTAAATATACTTAAAAATATACTTAAATATACTTAAATATACTTAAATATACTTAAATATACTTAAATATACTTAAATATACTTAAATATACTTAAATATACTTAAATATACTTAAATATACTTAAATATACTTAAATATACTTAAATATACTTAAATATACTTAAATATACTTAAATATACTTAAATATACTTAAATATACTTAAATATACTTAAATATACTTAAATATACTTAAATATACTTAAATATACTTAAATATACTTAAATATACTTAAATATACTTAAATATACTTAAATATACTTAAATATACTTAAATATACTTAAATATACTTAAATATACTTAAATATACTTAAATATACTTAAATATACTTAAATATACTTAAATATACTTAAATATACTTAAATATACTTAAATATACTTAAATATACTTAAATATACTTAAATATACTTAAATATACTTAAATATACTTAAATATACTTAAATATACTTAAATATACTTAAATATACTTAAATATACTTAAATATACTTAAATATACTTAAATATACTTAAATATACTTAAATATACTTAAATATACTTAAATATACTTAAATATACTTAAATATACTTAAATATACTTAAATATACTTAAATATACTTAAATATACTTAAATATACTTAAATATACTTAAATATACTTAAATATACTTAAATATACTTAAATATACTTAAATATACTTAAATATACTTAAATATACTTAAATATACTTAAATATACTTAAATATACTTAAATATACTTAAATATACTTAAATATACTTAAATATACTTAAATATACTTAAATATACTTAAATATACTTAAATATACTTAAATATACTTAAATATACTTAAATATACTTAAATATACTTAAATATACTTAAATATACTTAAATATACTTAAATATACTTAAATATACTTAAATATACTTAAATATACTTAAATATACTTAAATATACTTAAATATACTTAAATATACTTAAATATACTTAAATATACTTAAATATACTTAAATATACTTAAATATACTTAAATATACTTAAATATACTTAAATATACTTAAATATACTTAAATATACTTAAATATACTTAAAAATATACTTAAATGTTCTTAAATATACTTAAATATACTTAAATATACTTAAATATACTTAAATATACTTAAATATACTTAAATATACTTAAATATACTTAAATATACTTAAATATACTTAAATATACTTAAATATACTTAAATATACTTAAATATACTTAAATATACTTAAATATACTTAAATATACTTAAATATACTTAAATATACTTAAATATACTTAAATATACTTAAATATACTTAAATATACTTAAATATACTTAAATATACTTAAATATACTTAAATATACTTAAATATACTTAAATATACTTAAATATACTTAAATATACTTAAATATACTTAAATATACTTAAATATACTTAAATATACTTAAATATACTTAAATATACTTAAATATACTTAAATATACTTAAATATACTTAAATATACTTAAATATACTTAAATATACTTAAATATACTTAAATATACTTAAATATACTTAAATATACTTAAATATACTTAAATATACTTAAATATACTTAAATATACTTAAATATACTTAAATATACTTAAATATACTTAAATATACTTAAATATACTTAAATATACTTAAATATACTTAAATATACTTAAATATACTTAAATATACTTAAATATACTTAAATATACTTAAATATACTTAAATATACTTAAATATACTTAAATATACTTAAATATACTTAAATATACTTAAATATACTTAAATATACTTAAATATACTTAAATATACTTAAATATACTTAAATATACTTAAATATACTTAAATATACTTAAATATACTTAAATATACTTAAATATACTTAAATATACTTAAATATACTTAAATATACTTAAATATACTTAAATATACTTAAATATACTTAAATATACTTAAATATACTTAAATATACTTAAATATACTTAAATATACTTAAATATACTTAAATATACTTAAATATACTTAAATATACTTAAATATACTTAAATATACTTAAATATACTTAAATATACTAAATAAATATATATATAAATATAAATATACTTAAATATACTTAAATATACTTAAATATACTTAAAATATACTTAAATATACTTAAATATACTTAAATATACTTAAAATATATACTTAAATATACTTAAATATACTTAAATATACTTAAATATACTTAAATATACTTAAATATACTTAAATATACTTAAATATACTTAAATATACTTAAATATACTTAAATATACTTAAATATACTTAAATATACTTAAATATACTTAAATATACTTAAATATACTTAAATATACTTAAATATACTTAAATATACTTAAATATACTTAAATATACTTAAATATACTTAAATATACTTAAATATACTTAAATATACTTAAATATACTTAAATATACTTAAATATACTTAAATATACTTAAATATACTTAAATATACTTAAATATACTTAAATATACTTAAATATACTTAAATATACTTAAATATACTTAAATATACTTAAATATACTTAAATATACTTAAATATACTTAAATATACTTAAATATACTTAAATATACTTAAATATACTTAAATATACTTAAATATACTTAAATATACTTAAATATACTTAAATATACTTAAATATACTTAAATATACTTAAATATACTTAAATATACTTAAATATACTTAAATATACTTAAATATACTTAAATATACTTAAATATACTTAAATATACTTAAATATACTTAAATATACTTAAATATACTTAAATATACTTAAATATACTTAAATATACTTAAATATACTTAAATATACTTAAATATACTTAAATATACTTAAATATACTTAAATATACTTAAATATACTTAAATATACTTAAATATACTTAAATATACTTAAATATACTTAAATATACTTAAATATACTTAAATATACTTAAATATACTTAAATATACTTAAATATACTTAAATATACTTAAATATACTTAAATATACTTAAATATACTTAAATATACTTAAATATACTTAAATATACTTAAATATACTTAAATATACTTAAATATACTTAAATATACTTAAATATACTTAAATATACTTAAATATACTTAAATATACTTAAATATACTTAAATATACTTAAATATACTTAAATATACTTAAATATACTTAAATATACTTAAATATACTTAAATATACTTAAATATACTTAAATATACTTAAATATACTTAAATATACTTAAATATACTTAAATATACTTAAATATACTTAAATATACTTAAATATACTTAAATATACTAAATATACTTAAATATACTTAAATATACTTAAATATACTTAAATATACTTAAATATACTTAAATATACTTAAATATACTTAAATATACTTAAATATACTTAAATATACTTAAATATACTTAAATATACTTAAATATACTTAAATATACTTAAATATACTTAAATATACTTAAATATACTTAAATATACTTAAATATACTTAAATATACTTAAATATACTTAAATATACTTAAATATACTTAAATATACTTAAATATACTTAAATATACTTAAATATACTTAAATATACTTAAATATACTTAAATATACTTAAATATACTTAAATATTTTTAAATATACTTAAATATACTTAAATATACTTAAATATACTTAAATATACTTAAATATACTTAAATATACTTAAATATACTTAAATATACTTAAATATACTTAAATATACTTAAATATACTTAAATATACTTAAATATACTTAAATATACTTAAATATACTTAAATATACTTAAATATACTTAAATATACTTAAATATACTTAAATATACTTAAATATACTTAAATATACTTAAATATTTTTAAATATACTTAAATATACTTAAATATACTTAAATATACTTAAATATACTTAAATATACTTAAATATACTTAAATATACTTAAATATACTTAAATATACTTAAATATACTTAAATATACTTAAATATACTTAAATATACTTAAATATACTTAAATATACTTAAATATACTTAAATATACTTAAATATACTTAAATATACTTAAATATACTTAAATATACTTAAATATACTTAAATATACTTAAATATACTTAAATATACTTAAATATACTTAAATATACTTAAATATACTTAAATATACTTAAATATACTTAAATATACTTAAATATACTTAAATATACTTAAATATACTTAAATATACTTAAATATACTTAAATATACTTAAATATACTTAAATATACTTAAATATACTTAAATATACTTAAATATACTTAAATATACTTAAATATACTTAAATATACTTAAATATACTTAAATATACTTAAATATACTTAAATATACTTAAATATACTTAAATATACTTAAATATACTTAAATATACTTAAATATACTTAAATATACTTAAATATACTTAAATATACTTAAATATACTTAAATATACTTAAATATACTTAAATATACTTAAATATACTTAAATATACTTAAATAACGTAAATATACTTAAATATACTTAAATATACTTAAATATACTTAAATATACTTAAATATACTTAAATATACTTAAATATACTTAAATATACTTAAATATACTTAAATATACTTAAATATACTTAAATATACTTAAATATACTTAAATATACTTAAATATACTTAAATATACTTAAATATACTTAAATATACTTAAATATACTTAAATATACTTAAATATACTTAAATATACTTAAATATACTTAAATATACTTAAATATACTTAAATATACTTAAATATACTTAAATATACTTAAATATACTTAAATATACTTAAATATACTTAAATATACTTAAATATACTTAAATATACTTAAATATACTTAAATATACTTAAATATACTTAAATATACTTAAATATACTTAAATATATACTTAAATATACTTAAATATACTTAAATATACTTAAATATACTTAAATATACTTAAATATACTTAAATATACTTAAATATACTTACTAAATATACTTAAATATACTTAAATATACTTAAATATACTTAAATATACTTAAATATACTTAAATATACTTAAATATACTTAAATATACTTAAATATACTTAAATATACTTAAATATACTTAAATATACTTAAATATACTTAAATATACTTAAATATACTTAAATATACTTAAATATACTTAAATATACTTAAATATACTTAAATATACTTAAATATACTTAAATATACTTAAATATACTTAAATATACTTAAATATACTTAAATATACTTAAATATACTTAAATATACTTAAATATACTTAAATATACTTAAATATACTTAAATATACTTAAATATACTTAAATATACTTAAATATACTTAAATATACTTAAATATACTTAAATATACTTAAATATACTTAAATATACTTAAATATACTTAAATATACTTAAATATACTTAAATATACTTAAATATACTTAAATATACTTAAATATACTTAAATATACTTAAATATACTTAAATATACTTAAATATACTTAAATATACTTAAATATACTTAAATATACTTAAATATACTTAAATATACTTAAATATACTTAAATATACTACTTAAATATACTTAAATATACTTAAATATACTTAAATATACTTAAATATACTTAAATATACTTAAATATACTTAAATATACTTAAATATACTTAAATATACTTAAATATACTTAAATATACTTAAATATACTTAAATATACTTAAATATACTTAAATATACTTAAATATACTTAAATATACTTAAATATACTTAAATATACTTAAATATACTTAAATATACTTAAATATACTTAAATATACTTAAATATACTTAAATATACTTAAATATACTTAAATATACTTAAATATACTTAAATATACTTAAATATACTTAAATATACTTAAATATACTTAAATATACTTAAATATACTTAAATATACTTAAATATACTTAAATATACTTAAATATACTTAAATATACTTAAATATACTTAAATATACTTAAATATACTTAAATATACTTAAATATACTTAAATATACTTAAATATACTTAAATATACTTAAATATACTTAAATATACTTAAATATACTTAAATATACTTAAATATACTTAAATATACTTAAATATACTTAAATATACTTAAATATACTTAAATATACTTAAATATACTTAAATATACTTAAATATACTTAAATATACTTAAATATACTTAAATATACTTAAATATACTTAAATATACTTAAATATACTTAAATATACTTAAATATACTTAAATATACTTAAATATACTTAAATATACTTAAATATACTTAAATATACTTAAATATACTTAAATAAAATATACTTAAATATACTTAAATATACTTAAATATACTTAAATATACTTAAATATACTTAAATATACTTAAATATACTTAAATATACTTAAATATACTTAAATATACTTAAATATACTTAAATATACTTAAATATACTTAAATATACTTAAATATACTTAAATATACTTAAATATACTTAAATATACTTAAATATACTTAAATATACTTAAATATACTTAAATATACTTAAATATACTTAAATATACTTAAATATACTTAAATATACTTAAATATACTTAAATATACTTAAATATACTTAAATATACTTAAATATACTTAAATATACTTAAATATACTTAAATATACTTAAATATACTTAAATATACTTAAATATACTTAAATATACTTAAATATACTTAAATATACTTAAATATACTTAAATATACTTAAATATACTTAAATATACTTAAATATACTTAAATATACTTAAATATACTTAAATATACTTAAATATACTTAAATATACTTAAATATACTTAAATATACTTAAATATACTTAAATATACTTAAATATACTTAAATATACTTAAATATACTTAAATATACTTAAATATACTTAAATATACTTAAATATACTTAAATATACTTAAATATACTTAAATATACTTAAATATACTTAAATATACTTAAATATACTTAAATATACTTAAATATACTTAAATATACTTAAATATACTTAAATATACTTAAATATACTTAAATATACTTAAATATACTTAAATATACTTAAATATACTTAAATATACTTAAATATACTTAAATATACTTAAATATACTTAAATATACTTAAATATACTTAAATATACTTAAATATACTTAAATATACTTAAATATACTTAAATATACTTAAATATACTTAAATATACTTAAATATACTTAAATATACTTAAATATACTTAAATATACTTAAATATACTTAAATATACTTAAATATACTTAAATATACTTAAATATACTTAAATATACTTAAATATACTTAAATATACTTAAATATACTTAAATATACTTAAATATACTTAAATATACTTAAATATACTTAAATATACTTAAATATACTTAAATATACTTAAATATACTTAAATATACTTAAATATACTTAAATATACTTAAATATACTTAAATATACTTAAATATACTTAAATATGTAAATATACTTAAATATACTTAAATATACTTAAATATACTTAAATATACTTAAATATACTTAAATATACTTAAATATACTTAAATATACTTAAATATACTTAAATATACTTAAATATACTTAAATATACTTAAATATACTTAAATATACTTAAATATACTTAAATATACTTAAATATACTTAAATATACTTAAATATACTTAAATATACTTAAATATACTTAAATATACTTAAATATACTTAAATATACTTAAATATACTTAAATATACTTAAATATACTTAAATATACTTAAATATACTTAAATATACTTAAATATACTTAAATATACTTAAATATACTTAAATATACTTAAATATACTTAAATATACTTAAATATACTTAAATATACTTAAATATACTTAAATATACTTAAATATACTTAAATATACTTAAATATACTTAAATATACTTAAATATACTTAAATATACTTAAATATACTTAAATATACTTAAATATACTTAAATATACTTAAATATACTTAAATATACTTAAATATACTTAAATATACTTAAATATACTTAAATATACTTAAATATACTTAAATATACTTAAATATACTTAAATATACTTAAATATACTTAAATATACTTAAATATACTTAAATATACTTAAATATACTTAAATATACTTAAATATACTTAAATATACTTAAATATACTTAAATATACTTAAATATACTTAAATATACTTAAATATACTTAAATATACTTAAATATACTTAAATATACTTAAATATACTTAAATATACTTAAATATACTTAAATATACTTAAATATACTTAAATATACTTAAATATACTTAAATATACTTAAATATACTTAAATATACTTAAATATACTTAAATATACTTAAATATACTTAAATATACTTAAATATACTTAAATATACTTAAATATACTTAAATATACTTAAATATACTTAAATATACTTAAATATACTTAAATATACTTAAATATACTTAAATATACTTAAATATACTTAAATATACTTAAATATACTTAAATATACTTAAATATACTTAAATATACTTAAATATACTTAAATATACTTAAATATACTTAAATATACTTAAATATACTTAAATATACTTAAATATACTTAAATATACTTAAATATACTTAAATATACTTAAATATACTTAAATATACTTAAATATACTTAAATATACTTAAATATACTTAAATATACTTAAATATACTTAAATATACTTAAATATACTTAAATATACTTAAATATACTTAAATATACTTAAATATACTTAAATATACTTAAATATACTTAAATATACTTAAATATACTTAAATATACTTAAATATACTTAAATATACTTAAATATACTTAAATATACTTAAATATACTTAAATATACTTAAATATACTTAAATATACTTAAATATACTTAAATATACTTAAATATACTTAAATATACTTAAATATACTTAAATATACTTAAATATACTTAAATATACTTAAATATACTTAAATATACTTAAATATACTTAAATATACTTAAATATACTTAAATATACTTAAATATACTTAAATATACTTAAATATACTTAAATATACTTAAATATACTTAAATATACTTAAATATACTTAAATATACTTAAATATACTTAAATATACTTAAATATACTTAAATATACTTAAATATACTTAAATATACTTAAATATACTTAAATATACTTAAATATACTTAAATATACTTAAATATACTTAAATATACTTAAATATACTTAAATATACTTAAATATACTTAAATATACTTAAATATACTTAAATATACTTAAATATACTTAAATATACTTAAATATACTTAAATATACTTAAATATACTTAAATATACTTAAATATACTTAAATATACTTAAATATACTTAAATATACTTAAATATACTTAAATATACTTAAATATACTTAAATATACTTAAATATACTTAAATATACTTAAATATACTTAAATATACTTAAATATACTTAAATATACTTAAATATACTTAAATATACTTAAATATACTTAAATATACTTAAATATACTTAAATATACTTAAATATACTTAAATATACTTAAATATACTTAAATATACTTAAATATACTTAAATATACTTAAATATACTTAAATATACTTAAATATACTTAAATATACTTAAATATACTTAAATATACTTAAATATACTTAAATATACTTAAATATACTTAAATATACTTAAATATACTTAAATATACTTAAATATACTTAAATATACTTAAATATACTTAAATATACTTAAATATACTTAAATATACTTAAATATACTTAAATATACTTAAATATACTTAAATATACTTAAATATACTTAAATATACTTAAATATGTAAATATACTTAAATATACTTAAATATACTTAAATATACTTAAATATACTTAAATATACTTAAATATACTTAAATATACTTAAATATACTTAAATATACTTAAATATACTTAAATATACTTAAATATACTTAAATATACTTAAATATACTTAAATATACTTAAATATACTTAAATATACTTAAATATACTTAAATATACTTAAATATACTTAAATATACTTAAATATACTTAAATATACTTAAATATACTTAAATATACTTAAATATACTTAAATATACTTAAATATACTTAAATATACTTAAATATACTTAAATATACTTAAATATACTTAAATATACTTAAATATACTTAAATATACTTAAATATACTTAAATATACTTAAATATACTTAAATATACTTAAATATACTTAAATATACTTAAATATACTTAAATATACTTAAATATACTTAAATATACTTAAATATACTTAAATATACTTAAATATACTTAAATATACTTAAATATACTTAAATATACTTAAATATACTTAAATATACTTAAATATACTTAAATATACTTAAATATACTTAAATATACTTAAATATACTTAAATATACTTAAATATACTTAAATATACTTAAATATACTTAAATATACTTAAATATACTTAAATATACTTAAATATACTTAAATATACTTAAATATACTTAAATATACTTAAATATACTTAAATATACTTAAATATACTTAAATATACTTAAATATACTTAAATATACTTAAATATACTTAAATATACTTAAATATACTTAAATATACTTAAATATACTTAAATATACTTAAATATACTTAAATATACTTAAATATACTTAAATATACTTAAATATACTTAAATATACTTAAATATACTTAAATATACTTAAATATACTTAAATATACTTAAATATACTTAAATATACTTAAATATACTTAAATATACTTAAATATACTTAAATATACTTAAATATACTTAAATATACTTAAATATACTTAAATATACTTAAATATACTTAAATATACTTAAATATACTTAAATATACTTAAATATACTTAAATATACTTAAATATACTTAAATATACTTAAATATACTTAAATATACTTAAATATACTTAAATATACTTAAATATACTTAAATATACTTAAATATACTTAAATATACTTAAATATACTTAAATATACTTAAATATACTTAAATATACTTAAATATACTTAAATATACTTAAATATACTTAAATATACTTAAATATACTTAAATATACTTAAATATACTTAAATATACTTAAATATACTTAAATATACTTAAATATACTTAAATATACTTAAATATACTTAAATATACTTAAATATACTTAAATATACTTAAATATACTTAAATATACTTAAATATACTTAAATATACTTAAATATACTTAAATATACTTAAATATACTTAAATATACTTAAATATACTTAAATATACTTAAATATACTTAAATATACTTAAATATACTTAAATATACTTAAATATACTTAAATATACTTAAATATACTTAAATATACTTAAATATACTTAAATATACTTAAATATACTTAAATATACTTAAATATACTTAAATATACTTAAATATACTTAAATATACTTAAATATACTTAAATATACTTAAATATACTTAAATATACTTAAATATACTTAAATATACTTAAATATACTTAAATATACTTAAATATACTTAAATATACTTAAATATACTAAATATACTTAAATATACTTAAATATACTTAAATATACTTAAATATACTTAAATATACTTAAATATACTTAAATATACTTAAATATACTTAAATATACTTAAATATACTTAAATATACTTAAATATACTTAAATATACTTAAATATACTTAAATATACTTAAATATACTTAAATATACTTAAATATACTTAAATATACTTAAATATACTTAAATATACTTAAATATACTTAAATATACTTAAATATACTTAAATATACTTAAATATACTTAAATATACTTAAATATACTTAAATATACTTAAATATACTTAAATATACTTAAATATACTTAAATATACTTAAATATACTTAAATATACTTAAATATACTTAAATATACTTAAATATACTTAAATATACTTAAATATACTTAAATATACTTAAATATACTTAAATATACTTAAATATACTTAAATATACTTAAATATACTTAAATATACTTAAATATACTTAAATATACTTAAATATACTTAAATATACTTAAATAT
>NW_024545689.1:0-1317 GCF_018152505.1 Drosophila elegans | reverse complement strand
TATTTTCTTTGGCTTATTTTCATATGCTTAAATCTACTGTTGTTTCACAGAGGGGGTAATATATTAAAAGGTCTCATTTCTTCCAATTAATAGTTCTAGAGGACTTGCTTTCTGTAATTCGATTCATAGCACAGTTTATGTCAATTGTATTCCGCTCTAAAGTGTCCGGCCGGGCACGCTGACTACTTTCACGGCAGCTTCGCATACTCCTTCTAGGTGCTCATTACTCTCGTTCCCATTTCTGCTCGTTTGCACGGCTGGCTCCCGTACTAAATGTAATTGTATTTTTTGTAGCGTTATGCAAATCCCAAAGACTGTTCGGTAAAACTCCTTCCCTGAGCTCATATGATTCTTGCTGGTATGCCAAACATAGATATGGACGATTTCACTGCTTCAACACAACTTCTCACTGCGACATTTATGGTATGGTGCAAATAAACAAATTTAGTAAAGGCATCAACCTGGACTATAATAATACTCCTTTAATCCCTTTTGCCACTTAATTTTTCCTGTTATATCTATGTGAACAGTGTGCCATGGAATATCTACTTTCGGTATAGGGTGGAGTTCAATTGGTAATTTACCCGAGGGTGGTTTTGTTAATTTACAGGTGATACAATTACTTACAAATTTTGGGAGATATTTAGACATATTGTCGAACCAGTAGAACTCATACATCTTGTCCAAGTTTTCCACCCTAGATGAACTATTGCCTCATGGACGTGGTTTACTACCAAACCACCTAAATGATCTGGGCACTACTGGAAGGCTGCGTCCTACCATTTTCTTTGAATTATACGGAAAGTATTTTAGAACGCACCATATGTTTTTTAATAATCTTCTCCCAGTTCTTCATTTGGAATTCTTGAAATAATGGATAAAGTTTCATCTCGTCGCTGCCTTCAGCTTTCAGCAACCAATTGTCCGATATTTCGGCCAATTGTTATTAATGAGCCATGGACTGGGATACAATTTAGTAATTACCTTCGATGGTATCAAACAGGATAAAAATCTAAGGGGGCCATTTCTTGCACCAGGTACATATTTTATATCGAAATCAAACATTTGGTATAGTCGACCGAACGTTGTACTCTTGGTGTAAGGCTTATTTTACTATGTAGCTTGCAGAGAATTACAATCCGTAAATACAACAAAATGCCGGCTCGTGTGTAAATAGTGTCGGAAATGTTTCATAGCGTTGAAACACGGCTAGTGTTTCTAACCTTCGTAAGAGTGGTAACGTGATTCAGTTGCAGATAAGCTTGTTTACCGAAATATTCACAGACCCTAGTTTTATTGTCGATTTTATGAAGAGTA
>NW_024545688.1:0-1674 GCF_018152505.1 Drosophila elegans | reverse complement strand
GGGGTCAGATATTAAAACCACTGGCTTATCAGTTAAAATTCCGATCATTTTCTTACGCACTTCCTCATGGTCGCTTTTCCACTCGAATACTTTACTTTGTACAGGCGAGGGCGTACAATGGCTTTCTTATCTCAGAAAATTTTGGGACGAGCTGTCAAAAGTATGACGCCAAACCGATAAACTATCTTACTTGCGTAACTGACTGCGGAGGGGGTAGGTTGACCAAGGCATGTACCTTTCGTGGATTTGGTCTAACTTCGCTATCCTTGATTTGAAAACCCAAATAATCCACGCTTGTTTTAAAAAAAGGAACATTTCGCTATATTAAATGGACAAACAGCTGGAGATAATATGCTCAGAACAGTTCTTAATCATTCAAATGCTTCTTCTTGGGTACTAGAGGTTATCAAGATATCGTCCATATAAACTATCACATATGAATAGGCCAGCTCACCTAAGGCCTTCATTACATTACGCCTTCATTTGGAACAAAGGTGCCGCATTTTAAAGTTCGAAATTCATTGTTAAGACCTTAAATTAACCCTCTGGTGTAACGAATGCTGAATGCTAAAATGAGTTTGGATGAATCGGAATTTGGTGAAAACCGAACACGTGAAATACTTTAACCCACCTATTCTAGCAATCTGATCGTTAATAAGAGGCAAGGGATACTTTTCTGCCACCGTGTTCGAATTTAACTCGCGGTAATCTACACAGAGTCGTTCAGATCCATCTTTGGAAGCATTGGACGAGCAAATGGAGAAGAGCTGGGACGGATGATATTAGCTTGTAATAACTCTTTTTTTTTCTCACTATTTCATTTTTTTATACTGAGTCTGTAAGGCCGCCTTTGGACCGTTTTATTTGGATTAATTAATATAATATGAAACTCGGTGGTTGTCTCTCGACTTTTAGGGAATCTATATATAAATTCGTCCGAAAATTCATTCAAAATACACAACAAGCTTGACCTATTTTCACCATTTAACCCAGTATTGATCTTGAAAATATTACAACTATTACTCTAAGCAGAACAGGTATTTATAGATACAGTTTTAAACAGTTTAAATTTATCGATCGTTATTGATCATTAGAGTTTCGTGGCCAATTATAATACTATAATTAATATAACTATGACATTCGATAATATTTGTAACGTACAAGTTACCGTGTTGTTTCCTATACCTCTTAAGCTAAAAACATAATTGGTTCGTGTGCCGGGCAGCTGTTGGGATACCGATTCTTTTCCGAGGGAACACTCTAATTCGGAATCGAAGCCGAATGGATAAGACACATCGGATGATGCCAAAGTTCTTATTGGTCCAGATCCGTTACACAAGGTAATACGCTTTTAATCTGATTTGCCCTGGATTTGTGATGATAGACGTCCTGGGCAAGCCGATGCGATGTGTCCTGGATTCCCACACCAATAGCACGTAATGGTTCCCCTCTTAGCGTCGAAATTGTATGGGATCCGTGTTGGTTTTTCCAGCTGATTTTCCTCGCGTCACAGTCGACGATTTTATGGCCAATTTTCCCGCAGAAGTTACGTTTAAGTGGTGTTGCCAGGCGCGGCTTTTTAGACACAGGACTCTCCGAAGCGATATAATTTCCATAATTAACGAATGCGAATGCCTCCAACTCGTTCTGCAACTCTGCTAGTGTTTTAAAGTC
>NW_024545687.1:0-4039 GCF_018152505.1 Drosophila elegans | reverse complement strand
ATATTTAAACTATCAGTGACAAAAACAAATATTAAAATTAAAAAAACTTAAATCATCTTTAAAACAACAACGAAGACCCTCAAAGAGACGACAACTGAAGGAAGGCCAGCAGGATCAACAACAGGAGCGGCAACAGAGACAAGGACAAATTAGCAGCAGCAGCAACAACGACCATCAGCAACGACAGCCCCAACAACAAGCGCATCAGCAACAAACAGAGCATCAAAGCTAAAACAACTACAACGGCGACAACGGCAGTGACGACAAGAAATACACCAACTAAGTTAATCTTAAAATTTATTTTTATAAGTTACGAAATTTTAATATTAAGAAAAAATAAATCAGTTCAGACGCTCCTCAGGTTAAAAAGAACAACAATGTATTTTTATATATACATATACAAAACTAAAAGTCAAAACCATGTTGTCCGCTGAAACTATTGCCTTAATAAAAGGAAAGTAGAAATACAAAACTAATTCATACCCTTAAGAGCTACCTAGTCTCATTATTGAATAGCTGGTGTTAATTAAACAAACAAAATTGGCTTGGTTCAAATTGGAGTTGATCTGTAAGACGACTAAGAAGAACCACAGTGAGAAATGATGTTAGAACTCAAAGAAGGGGTGATAGGATAATAGAAGAAATAAAGGAATAAATAATTGAGCTGGGTAGTCTGAAGCTGTCAATAAATTCAGGATAGGGAATAAAGAGTACGGCAATACTGTTGAACCTTGAAGACATTGCTTACAATGTCGCAACTTTTGGAGATTAGAGTCCAGAAATGGCAATTTATTGGACGTTGTAGGTCCAAAAAATGTCGAACCAGCTGATGTCACTGATACGGGATAAGACGAAGGTTAGAACGAGTTAGAGTTCGACATCTCGTCAATAACCAACACAATGAAAAAATCGAACAAATTGTGCCCGGAAGGTTTAACGTTGGAAATCATAAAATTGATGATTTGCCAGCGTTACCTACAGTTCAGGTACCCCCGTTCTATGGAGATTCCAAAGACTGGGACCTGTTTTGTAAGGAGTTGTTTAATGAACTCATTCATTTAAGAAGAGGATCTAAGTCCTTCTTTTAAGTTCAGTTACCTTAAGATCTCACTTAAGGGAGAAGCCAGAAATGTGGTTTCTCACTTATTGTTGAGATCTGGGGGAGAATATGAGGCCTTGGGAGTTATTAACCAAGCGGTACGAAAGAAAATAAAAGGAACATTTTTTCCGATCAATTAAACCGCTTTCTGCATCCTCAAATCGTAAATGTTGATTCAGTTAGGCAACTAAAAATATTTATTGACACGATTAACGAGTCAATACATATGATAAAATGGAAGGCACAACTTTCTGATGAAGTGGATATTATGTTTGCACATATAATAATTAGGAAGTTTAACAAAGAAGCTCTTCAAATATATGAGAGCCATTACAAAAAAAACTAAAGAGATTCAAGCGTTATCGGACGTCATTGAATTTTTAGAGCAACGGCTAAGGATTCGATAAGCTCAGTTCAGGATGAAAAGCCTGTAAAAAAAATATATAGTAGCAATATAAGAGAATTAGCTACTAATAATTGTCCCATATGTAAAATTTCAGGACATTTTATATTCCAGTGTCAGATATTTAAGGTTTTAAATCCATCAGAAGAATGGAAAAAGTAAAAAATGCTCATTTGTGTTTCAAATGTCTGAAACACTCATTTAATAAAAAATTTCAAAGCGACATTTCATGTTCTATTTGCAAGAAAAATCACCACAGCATGCTACATATAAATTATAACGTTAACCAAAAATTAGAAAAAGGTTAACACTTGCAGGACATCCGAACAGGCGTTGCTTGCTACAGCACGCGTTCAAATAAAATCCTCGAATGGAGGGTTTGAAAATTTCAGAGCTTTGATTGACAGTGGTTCTCAAAGCACCATAATTTCTGAAGAATCTGTGCAGATTCTAAAATTACAAAAAATTCGATCTCAAACAGAGATCAGTGGAGTATTCTCCACAGGAAAGTGCATCTCGAAGCACAAAATTCATCTTTCAATTAAATGTAATGCTTCCCAAAAAATTTTAAAAGTTGAAGCATTGGTACTCTTAAAACTTATGAGGGCTCTCCCAGCCCACAAAGTTAATGTTGACAAAACAAAATGGGAAAAATATAATATGGCCAACCCCGACTTTAATAAGCCGGGGCGTGTAGATCTAATTATTGGAGCAGATCTATATACTGACATTCTACAGAGTGGAGTGGTCAAAAAAAATGGCCTCCTCGGCCAAAAAACCGATTTCGGGTGGATTATCTCTGGATGTAAAAAATCAAAGGGACAGAAGACAATTGTAGCAACCACCATAGAATTAAAAGATATGGATCGGTATTGGGAAGTAGAGGATGAAAATAAAAATGATATCGAATCTGAAATATGTGAAAATAGTTTCACAAAAACTATAAAGATAGATTCAGATGGGCGTTACATTGTGTCAATTCCATTTAAAGATGATGTCACCTTAGGGGATTCAAAGAAACAAGCGATCGCTTCCGTTTTATGAATCTGGAGAAAAATTAAAAAGAAACGAGAAACTAAGGGCAGACTACACTAATTTTATTAAAGAATATATGAATTTAGGACATATGGTCGAAGTGCAGAATGAAGGCAAGTATTTCTTACCGCACCAAGCCGTGATCAGAGATTCGAGCTTGACGACCAAATTAAGAGTAGTTTTGATGCTTCAGCAAAACTACTAATAACAAAAGTTTGAACGATATAATGTGGGTTGGTCCACGAGTTCAAAAAGGATATTTTTGACATTATCGTTAAATGGAGAAAATGGGAATATGTAGTATCCGCGGATGTTGAAAAAATGTATCGTCAAATAAAGATTGATGATGAGGATCAGCAATACCAGTACATTTTATGGAGAAACTCTCCAGATGAAAAAAATAAAAAAATTATAAATTGACAACAGTCACATATGGTACTACATCCGCACCATATTTAGCTACCAGAGTTCTGGTAGATATTGCTGATAAATGTAAAAAATAAATATTTGAGTGAAATAATTAGGAATGATTGCTATATGGATGACCTAATGGCTGGGGCTGATTCTGTGGAAGATGCCAACAATTTAATTAAACTAATCTCCAAGGAACTACAAAAGGTAGGGTTTAACTTAAGGAAATAGGTTTCCAACAATTTTAAAGTAACTCAAACTGTTGAGAACGCAGGAGAAACAAAGTGCTGGCCATTACGGAAAATGAAAGCGTTAAAACTCTTGGGCTTCAATGGGAACCCCAAAAAGATTTATTTAAATTTAAAGGGGGGTAAATTGCGGGGAATCAAAAAAAACTAACAAGGGGTAGTGTTATCGACATTATCAAAAATTTATGATCCCCTAGGATGGCTGGCTCCTGTCACTGTTTTAGGAAAGCTTTTTATTCAAAAATTATGGATAAATAAAAGTGAGTGGGATCAGGAGTTATCAAAAGGAAGACAAAGATTATTGGGGGGAAGAGTATAAAGAAAGTTTATTATCTTTAGAAAAGATTCGAATCCCAAGATGGATTAGTTCCAAGAATTGTTTGGGGATACAACTTCATGGATTTGCGGACGCTTCCGAAAAGGCATATGAAGCCGTAGTATATGCTAAGGTAGGAAATTCTGTGAATATAATAGCCAGCAAAAGTAGCGTCAATCCAATTAAAAATAGAAAAACTATTCCCAAACTAGAGGTTATGTACAGCTCATTTACTGAGTAGATTGATCAAAAGAATTGAAGAATCGATTAATAATACAGTGAAATCACGCTTGGGGTGATTCCACTATCGCTTTAGCATGGATAAACAATGGAGATAGCAAAGTCAAGTTTATTAGACGAAGAACAGGTGACATTCGTAAACTAAAAGAATACCAAATGGAATCATGAGAAGTCTGAAGAAAATCCTGCAGACTTAGCATCAAGGGGAATTAGTTCTAACCAATTGGTTAACTGTGATCTTTGGTGGAAAAGGTCCGAAGTGGTTATCTGAGCCACAGGAGCAATGG
>NW_024545686.1:0-829 GCF_018152505.1 Drosophila elegans | reverse complement strand
AAGATTTATTGCTAGAAGAGGTAAATGTGCTAATATTTATTCGATAACGGAACTAATTTATAGGAGCCCCTAAAGGAAATTAGATCAAGATTTGAAGCTTAGCAATTCATGGAAAATACAGCCGATAAGCGCGCAGCTCGAAAAACATAGAATTGATTGGCATTTTATCCCCCGGCAGGGACCTCACTGGAGGTATTTGGGAAGTTGAGTTAAAACCATTAAATACCATCTGAAACGGGTAATCGGGGAAAATAGACTGACATACGAAGAAATGTCAACACTTTATGTCAGAAAGAAGCATGCTTAAAATTTAAGACTATTGTATACCCATGAAAATGAAATTGATCAAAATGAAGTCCTAACACCAGGACATTTCTTGATTGGTAGACCACCGCTAGAAAGTTGAACCAATTGAAATGAGAGAATTGGGAATTTAGACAGGTGGAAACTAATCCAGAAAATTAAAAGAGAGGACAGGATACAAATGGAGGACAAAATGAATAACAACAACAATCAACATAATCTTAATGAGTTAAGTAGGAAACAAACTTCCTTAGTTGATTCTGGGACTAATATTTTGAAAAGGACTACTGAATAAGTTAATTTAAACTTTAAAGGAATGAATAAAAAAAGAATTGAGAACTTGATACCGCCGGGTATTGCAGAAATCTTTATTATGTGTACAAGGAGTCCATCAACTTCTTCATGATATAACAAACAATTAGGTAACATTATAGATGAATGCGAAAAGATTCAACTGAGTCATAAGCCTGTTAATTGACATCAATCATGGTCGACTTAATAATTAATATATTGGAAACCTAGTCAG
>NW_024545685.1:0-6455 GCF_018152505.1 Drosophila elegans | reverse complement strand
AGCCATGCAAGGTATTAAATTTATAATGCAAAATAAATATATCGAATAAATACAGTCCACTAATTTTTATATTTACACAATTGAAGCAGTTATATAATTTACAACACATACCGCACAGTTTGCAGGCCCTTGCCAGAATGTTGAACGAACGCTGGTAAATATTATATCCTAGTTTGTTGAACTCTACATATCGCCCAGTAGAACTATTAATAATTCGATCAAGAACCATAATTTACACGATCTGGGACCCGACAAGGGTTTCAGTTTTTCAAATACGCATGCAATCTGTAACGACAGGCCACTTGAGCTATCTAATACAAAGATTTCTTGTGCGGGGGGCAAGATACAATAACTCCACCACTTGGGCCAAAAGATTGAAGTCTCTGCATTGATAATAGCTATGATTAGAATAAGATTTTTACATAAGTTTCTTGTCAATAGTTTTAAATAAAATGAGAGCAGTTTCAATACAGAACTCATTAAAAAACTTCAATATTTATTTTCTCTTCTTAACAACACCAAAAAGGAAAAAATCTTTAGGTCTGCTAAATAATGGCAATGACATTGATAGTAATGCTTCTTTTATTTACATTCAACTGTTGCACATAATAAATCAGTATAACAAAATTTGTTTCAAGAACCAGGAATCTTTTTTGAAAAGGTTGGAAATAGTCCATTTTGTTTTGGATTGGTCTATAATTATTTATTAGATTGGAAATATTATTGGAATAAACATAAACCCATTTTCTCTGATTATTAAATTAGTCATTTAATATACACCAATTTCCACAACAAGAAGCATGTACAAGTCTGTATCATCCCTTGAAGCATTTAGAAAGATCTGCAGGCTGAAAATATCCTGCTTCAAAATCACGTAGACAAAGAGCACCACTGGATATCGTTGGAAATATAGCAAGTAAGTCTGTTTGGCGTATTAGACTCAACATAGTACGCTCAGAGGCTGGCCAAGACAATAACGAAAGTTGAAACTGTGATTAGATTTCATAAAAAATTAGACATCATTAGATTGATTCAACAATTAATATCATAAAAAGAGATAAGATTACAACTCAAATCAAATTAAAATTGATTGAAAACTATTTCTCCGACACAGAAAGTACCAAGTGTATTTTAAAAACTTTCAAAGTTTATAACACTATCATCAAAGCACACCCCTATTCTGGCATCAAATCTTCAGCAGGTGCAACGAAATAATAAATGTATTAGTGACAAAATTCGTCATAATACAATTGGCCCAATGTAAATATCACGACAACTACGAGGCAAATGGAACAAATACATAGTCACCTGAGACCTGGACAAATGCTCCCAGTTCACTCAGACTAACATTCTTGGCATACCCAGCCCCTGTAGAGGTGAAGGAACTATTGTGAAGGATCAGCGTTATTATTAAGTATTTTTACTATTAATATCATAAAAAGTTCAGGACATCTACAAATTGACTCCAATTCCATTTCTGGGTAAAGATGAAATTCATTCGATTGAATAAAATCACGTTTTCTTGCAAATCAACGGTGTTTTTGATGAATTTGTTGAAATGTCAGAAGCAGACTTAACGTTATGTCAAGAAAGAGCTAAGAAAGCGATTTTGTTTGTTTCATAAAGCAAACAATGCTTTATCAGAAATTAGTTGTGAGATGGAATTATTTCATTATAAAACGGATTCCTCCTGCAAAATAGTAAGTACTAGAAAATCCTTTCTTTGAAGTCTGGAATGTATGCCAGGAATCAATGGATGTTTACATCAAACAGAAACTTTAAAGCTTTCTGCTGCTTTGGCTTCGATGGGACATCTAACACCATAGAACTACAGGAGCTCCGGCTATTTGACTGCAAGTCCTGGGTGCACAATTCGAAGCTACATTGATGACGATAGCGACTCAGAGTCAGCAGGGAGACTACACTCCAGGCTTCATATGCTCGATTTCGGAGATGGCGATTTAACTGAAAATTTGCCGTCAAATTCAAATGTAAGGGTTGTAAGTGTGACCACTCGAGGAAACTACATTTCAATGAGCTGCTTCGAAGAAAAATGGAACTGTTTCCACAAAAAAAGCTTTAGCTACCACACAATTTATCCCAATGTAGAGCATCATCAAATCGATTTTTGTAATGATCATGACCCTTATTCATCTATTCAAAAGATGGCGTAAATCTACGTCTCCTCTACCACTTCAACAAGGACCTAGTATACCTACGAGTGCGACCACTTTTACAACTCAGCCGTTTACCATCAACATTAATGACGGCCGGGAGAATGTACGATTTTCGCCAAAAGAAAATTGTTCGTAGCTGGATTGATATTTATGGGTTAAATAGACAAGGGTCTTTGTGATATCGGCCTACCTAAATCAAAACAGGACCACGTATGCCTGCATGCACATGTGTAATCAATTCTGACCCATCATAAAAGATAACCCACGATCGGTCACGTTTTCAGACCATCTGCATGCAGAATATTTGAGACTATCTTACCTACGATATCGTTCTCTAAATTGTATAGTTTGATTAGGATAAACCATGTAACTGACAATTGTAATCTAAAATAGACCTATGTAAACACCCCATTTGACTCAAGAACATGTATATAAACCCCAAGGTTGCTCAATAAAATCAGTACGAAAAGATCTCTTGACGTATTCACTTCTCCGCAGCCCAATTGGTATTGTACTTATTGCGGCGACTATTGCCACTGGTATTGTACTTGCGGCACCAAAAAATATATTTCAGCATTCTGAATTCATTTGAATTCGTATATATGGTGACCCCGACGTCAATTCATTGAATGATTTATTGCATAAAGGCCCAACAGTACAAAATACATTGATGTATATTTTATTACGGTTTAGATTACACAAATATGTGTTTACCGCTGATATTGAGAAAATGTATAGGCAGATTTGGATAAACCCAAATGACAAGCAATATCAGATGATTATATGGAGAAACGACCCTTCAGAGAAATTGAGATTTTATCGACTGAAGAAGGTCACGTATGGCATTAAATCAACAGCTTATTTAGCCACAAGATGTTTAGAATACTTGGCAACAAAGCAGTTGAAGGAGTATCACCTGGGATCGTCTGCTCTTAAAAATAATTTGTATGTGGATGACTGCATTATTGGAGGAGATACAATCCAGGAAGCTTTACTCATCCGAGTAAATCTCAGGGTTTAAATTGAGGAAAATGGTGCGCAAACAGCAACCAACTTCTACAGGGGTTAAATAAGATGACATAATTCCCAATGTGCAATTGGAAGATACTACATTGAAGATTGCAGCATCAAAACTCTTGGAATCCTCTGGAATCCCAAGATAGACAAACTTTGTGGCAAAACACAAATTGCTACAACAACCAAAATAACAAGAAGAGGCGTTGTCTCCAGAAATATTCAAAATATTTGATCCTCTTGGATTATTCTCTCCAGTCGTCGTTAAAGCAAAGATATTCATGCAGAGTCTTACAAAGGAGAAATTTGATTACAACGAGGAATTGCCTGATCATCTACAAAGGCAATGGATCCAATTCCGTGACAGTTTAGAGGCGTTAATGACATTAAAATTTCACGTCATGTCTTTGAAGAAAAAAACGATTTCAAAGGAGATCCACACCATTGTTGATGCTTCAGAAAATGAATATGCAGCAGCCGTTTATATTCGAGCAGTTCACAAAGACAAAAGGGTGACTGTACAATTGCTGTGCGCAAAAACGCGTTTGGCTCCAATAAATACAATTACGCTTCCCCGACTGGAATTGAAAGCAGCAGTGCTAGGTGCACAACTAACATACAATGTAAAGGAACAGTTATCAATGCAAGCAATTCCTCACATACTACTGGTCAGATTCGGAAATAGTGCTATCATGGATAAATAGCCCCACTACAATAAAGGATAAATTTGTGGCTTCTAGGATTACGACAATTCAAGAAACGTCTCTTCAAAAGGAATGGCACCATATTCCATCAGAACAGAATGCCGCGGATGTAGCTTCAAGAGGAATATGTGTTCCAAATTTGCCAGTCACAGCCTTTGGTTTTTGGCCCACTATTTTTATATGGGCCATCTACAAAGTGGCCAGCACCATTCATTGCTGCAAAATCAGAGCGTATCATATAGACGCCAAATTCATCAATAGTAACAGTGAAAGATGATGTATTATTTTATCGCATAAGCCATAGGAACTCAAGTTCTAAACTGCTTGGGATAATAGCAAATGTTATGCGTGTGAAAAAAGGCCACGAGTCAAAGGTGCAACAATCCAGTTAGAAGAGATGGAACGAGCCGGAAAAGTAATACTACCTATTATCCAGGAAAGGCATTTCGGTACGGAATATAGGAGCTTGAAGAACTGTCGTGAAGTTGAAAAAGGCAGCAGTTTAAGCACGCTCACACCATTTTTAGACCAAGATGATCTCATCAGAGCTGGAGGTAGATTGGAAGCAGCTGGATTGTCATTTGATGCCAAGCACCCAATATTACTTTCTATGGCGACCAAATCGTAAAATTAATTTTTGAAAAAATGCATAAGGACAATATGCATTTTGGTGTCCAGGCTCTGGTGGCTATTTCACGCCAGAGATATTGGGCTATAAGAGCAAAAACAATCGCCCGAAGTGTTGTTCTCAACTGCGTAAAGTGTACGAGAGCCAAGCCAAAATTATTGGAGCAAATAATGGGAAATTTACCCACCATTAAGAGTAACGCAAGCACGACCATTTTTAAACTCTGGCATTGATTATTGTGGACCATTTAAGATTCATTATAAAATTCGTGGTAAGAAACCACACACTGCATATATTGCAATATTTTGCAGCTTTACGACTAAAGCAATCCATCTAGAATTAGTAAGTGATCTTACTTCAGAGGCATTTTTGGCAGCGCTTCGTCGTTTTATAAGTCGACGAGGAAAATGTCAAACTTTGCATTGCGACAATGCGACTAATTTGTTGGAGCAAGAAATAAGCTTCAAGAGCTGGAAGATGCAATATTTTCCGAAAAGGCAAAACAATGCATTGTGGGGAAAGCTGTATTGATAAAGGAGTCAATTTAAGTTTATTCCACCAAGAGCACCGCATTTTGGAGGATTGTGGGAAGCTGCTGTAAAATCAGCTAAGCATTTGCTGTTAAAAAATGTCATCACAGCTAATCTAACTTATGAGGAGTTAGAAACTGTTTTAGTCGAGGATTGAAGCAATTTTCAAACTCTCAACCTTTGGTTCCATGTCAACTGATCCAAATGATTTGACAGCAATTACTCCAGGTCATTTTCTTATTGGAGAACCACTCACCGCCCAAGCTGACAGCGAACCTTCACAGACATTGGAACAACGATGGCAAGCTGTATCAAAACTTAAGCACGCCTTTGGAAGCAATGGTCAACTGATTATCTACAACAACTACAGCAAAACCAAAGTGGAGACGATCATCAGCAAAACATTAAGGAAGGAGAGCTGGTGTTAACAAAAGAAGATAGCACACTAGTACTGCAATGGGCCAATGGGAAGAATTGGTATTCCACGGAAAGACAATTTCGTCAGAGTAGTGGAAGTCAAAACAGCAAAAAGGATTCTTCAAGAGGACAATCAGCACATAGCTCTATTATTCGCAGACGAAGAACCGTATGTAAGCATCCACTTTTAGAGAACCCTGAGGACAGAATGTTGAAGAAAAACACACCTGTTCAGACGAACACTGATAAATATTATGTCTAAGATTTAATGAGCTCTGCACATGTCATGTAGAAATGTGAATAAGAGCCAATTTACGATCGGGACCCGCCAAGGGTTCAGTTTTTCGAAGCTCGCGTAATCTGTAACAGCTTGAGCCACTTGAGTTATCTAATACCGAACTCTCGGTGTGCGGGGGGCAAAATAAATAACTCCCCGCCCAGACTAAAAGATTAGGTCTGCGTAGACCATTAGCTGGAATAAGAATAAGATTTTCACATGAAGTTTCTTGTCAAAGAAGTTTTAAATAAAATGAAACAGTTTCAATACAGAACTCAAAACAAAAAAATTTGTATTTATTTACTATCTTAACATGTTGGTCCTACGAGCAACTCTACGATTTTTCCCCACCAGTGGTAAAAGAGACTTAATTGGAAGCCAGCACCTTGGTAGTTTAAGTATAACAGAGTATAAATTTAAAAGCAAAAGGACAAATAAGAGTCCTTATTGTTTAAAAGCAATTTTCAAAAAATAATAAAAAAATAATAAAATTTTTTGTGAAATTGTGGTCGAGAAATCGACAAGATTAAATAAAAAAAAAAAATATAATAAATTGTCATCGAACAATTTTGATTTACGAAGAGAACGTATTCGTGGCCTTGAAACAACCGAAAAAAAAAAATTGATTGAAATTAAAATCAGGCCACACATCGAAAAATTGAAAAAAGTATATATATACATATATGTTTTAAACTATCGTGACAAAAA
>NW_024545684.1:0-417 GCF_018152505.1 Drosophila elegans | reverse complement strand
ATTATCTCTGGATGTAAAAATCAAAGGGACAGAAGACAATTGTAGCAACCACCATAGAACAAAAAGATATGGATCGGTATTGGGAAGTAGAGGATGAAAATAAAAATGATATCGAATCTGAATATGTGAAAATAGTTTCACAAACCATAAAGATAGATTCAGATGGGCGTTACATTGTGTCAATTCCATTTAAAGATGATGTCACCTTAGGGGATCTCAAAGAAACAAGCGATCGCTCGTTTGCGAATCTGAGAAAAATTAAAAAGAAAACGAGAAACTAAGGGCAGACTTGACTAATTTTATTAAAGCAATATATGACTTAGGACATCTGGTCGAAGTGCAGAATGAAGGCAAGTATTTTCTACCGCACCGCCGATCAGAGATTCGAGCTTGACGACCAAATTAAGAGTAGTTTTT
>NW_024545683.1:0-14282 GCF_018152505.1 Drosophila elegans | reverse complement strand
TTGCGGCACGCAAAATATATTTCAACATTCTGAATTCATTTGAATTCGTATATGGTGACCCCGACGTCAATTCATTGAATGATTTATTGCACAAAAAGGCCCAACAGTACAAAATACATTGATGTATATTTTATTACGGTTTAGATTACACAAATATGTATTTACCAACCGATATTGAGAAAATACCATGACAGATTTGGATAAACCCAAATGACAAGCAATATCGAATGATTGTATGGAGAAACGACCCTTCAGAGAAATTGAGATTTTATCGACTGAAGAAGGTCACGTATGGCATTAAATCAGCAGCTTATTTAGCCACAAGATATTTAGAATACTTGGCAACAAAGCAGTTGAAAGCAGTATCACCTGGGGATCGTCTGCTCTTAAAAATAATTTGTATGTGGATATTGCATTATTGGAGCAGATACAGAGATCCAGGAAGCTTTACTCATCCAGTAAATCTCAGGATTTAAATTGAAAATGGTGCGCAAACAGCAGCCAACTTCTACAGGGGTTAAATAGAGATGACACATAATCCCCAATGTGCAATTGGAAGATACTACATATGAAGATTGCAGCATCAAAACTCTTGGAATCCTCTGGAATCCAAGATAGACAAACTTTATGACAAAAGCACAAATTGCTACAACAACCAAAATAACAAGAAGACGTTGTCTCAAATATTCAAAATATTTGATCTCTTGGATTATTCTCTCCAGTCGTCGTTAAAGCAAAGATATTCGTAAGAGTCTTACAAAGGAGAATTTGATTACAACGAGGTGCCTGATCATCTACAAAAGGCTTAATGGATCCAATTCCGTGACAGTTTAGAGGCGTTAATGACATTAAGAATTTCACGTCATGTCTTTGAAAGAAAAAACGATTTCCAAAGGAGATCCACCTTTCTGTTGATACTTCAGAAAATGAATATGCGGCAACCGTTTATATTCGAGCAGTTCCTGAATAAGGAGTGACTGTACAGTACTGTGCGCAAAAACATGTTTGGCTCCAATAAATACAGTTACGCTTTTTGAATGGAATTGAGAAAGCAGCAGTGCTAGGTGCACAACTAACATACAATGTAAAGGAACAGTTATCAATGCAAGGCAATTCCTACATACTACTGGTCAGATTCGGAAATTGTGCTATCATGGATAAATAGCCCCACTACAATAAGGATAAATTTGTGGCTTCTAGGATTACAGCAATTCAGAAACGTCTCTTCAAAAGGAATGGCACCATATTCCATCAGAACAGAATGCCGCGGATAGCAACTTCAAGAGGAATATGTGGTTCCAAATTTGCCGATCACAGCCTTTGGTTTTTGGCCCACTATTTTTATATGGGCCATTTACAAGTGGCCAGCACCATTCATTGCTGCAAAATCAGAGCGTATCATATTGACGCCAAATTCATCAATAGTAACAGTGAAAGATGATGTGTTATTTATCGCATAAACCATAGGAACTCCAAGTTCTAAACTGCTTGGGATAGTAGCAAATGTTATGCGTGTGAAAAAAAGGCCTGAGTCAAAGATTGCAACAATCCAGTTAGAAGAGATGGAACGAGCCGGAAAAGTAATACTACCTATTATCCAGGAAAGGAGCATTTCGGTACGGAATATAGGGCTTAAAGAACTGTCGTGAAGTTGAAAAAGGCAGCGGTTCCAAGCACGCTCACACCATTTTTAGACCAAGATGATCTCATCAGAGCTGGAGGTAGATTGGAAGCTAGCTGGATTGTCATTTGATGCCAACCCCAATATTACTTTCATATAACGTCCAAATCGTAAAATTAATTTTTGAAAAAATGCACTTAAAGGACAATATGCATTTTGGTGTCTCAGGCTCCTGAGTAGCTTTATTCACATAGAATATGCAGACTATGAAAGCAAAAGCAATCGCCCGAAGTGTTGTTCTCAACTGCGTAAGTGTACGAGAGCCAAGCCTAAATTATTGGAGCAAATAATGGAAATTTACCACCATTAAGAGTAACGCAAGCACGACCATTTTTAAACTCTGGCATTGATTATTGTGGACCATTTAAGATTCATAATAAAATTCGTGGTAAAATACCACACACTGCATATATTGCAATATTTTTGCCTTTGCGACTAAAGCAGTCCATCTAGAATTAGTAAGTGATCTTACTTCAGGGGCATTTTTGGCAGCGCTTCGTCGTTTTGGCAAGTCGACGAGGAAAATGTCAAACTTTACGTACGACAATGCGACTAATTTTGGGCTTTGCGAACCAAGAAATAGCTTCAAAAATGGAAGATTGCAATATTTTCCGAAAAGGCAAAACAATACATTGTGGAAAGCTGTATTGATAAAGGAGTCAATTTTAAGTTTATTCCACCACGAGCACCGCATTTTGGAGGATTGTGGGGAAGCTGCTGTAAAAAATCAGCTAAGCATTTGCTGTTAAAAAATGTCATCACAGCTAATCTAACTTATGAGGAGTTAGAAACTGTTTTAGTCGAATTGAAGCAATTTAAACTCTCGACCTTTGGTTCCCATGTCAACTGATCAAATGATTTGACAGCAATTACCTCCAGGATCATTTCTTATTGGAGAACTACTTACCGCCCAAGCTGACAGCGAACCTTCACAGACATTAGGACAACGATGGCAAGCTGTTTCAAAACTTAAGCACGCCTTTGGAAGCAATGGTCAACTGATTATCTACAACAACTACAGCAAAACCAAAGTGGAGACGATCATCAGCAAACATTAAGGAAGGAGAGCTGGTGTTAATAAAAGAAGATACTGCACAAGTACTACAGCGGCCAATGGGAAGAATTGTCAAGGTATTCCACGGAAAAACAATTTCGTCAGAGTAGTGGAAGTCAAAACAGCAAAGGATTCTTCAAGAGGAACATTCAGCACATAGCTCCATTATTCGCAGAGGAAGAACCGGTATGTAAGCATCCACTATTAGTGGATTAGTTGATTCTATGATAATATTTTGAAAAGAACTACTGAATAAGTTAATTTAAACTTTAAGGGAATGAATAAAAGAATTGAGAACTTGATACCGCCGAGGTATTGCAGGAATCTTGTGTATATTATTTTAAAAAGGAGTCCATCAACTTCTTCATGATAACAAAACAATTAGGTAACACATTATAGATGAATGCGAAAAGATTCAATCCAGGTCATAAGCCTGTTAATTGACATCAATCATGGTCAGCTTAATACCAATATATTGAAACCTAGTCAGTTGAAAAGTGAGATTTCCCAAATAAAGACAGTTCAGAGAATTTAATTCTGCCAGGAAAAGAGCAGGTACAGAATTAAAAGAGGTTTATACTTTACCCTCGACTGAGGGGTTATTTTTAGATAAAGAAGTTAATTATCAATGCAAAAATACCTTTGTTTGGAAAGACAATACTTCGGTGCTTTATAAAATTATCCCAGTACCAGTTAGGCTAGATGAACGTATGATTACAGTACATGTCGATTCTCAGTACTTAGTTTACAATTTTGAAATAGATGCTTATCACCTCATGTCAGAACCAACCATTAATAAGTGTCAAAAGGTAGATTAATAAAGGGTTTGTGAAGGAAGTTATTGCGCTTGGAGTAGTGCTAACGATAGTAGTTGTGAGCTTAAACCTCTCAAACCAAATAAGCTTAATCAGATTGCAAATATAAATCAGTGATTGAGAGTAAATCATATTGGATCGAGTTAGAAAGGAAGAGCAGTTGGCTTTTGAGGTTCAGAACCATTCTAAGGCTAGAATTCAGTGCAGCAACTCGAAAATAGAAATAGTGGATTTACCTGAGTAAGGAATATTAACGCTAAGGTCAGATTGTACTGCTCGAACTGATGACAAAATATTAGTTGCCCAACACAGTATTCAGCTAGAAGATCAGGGAACATTTTCAGTGTCTTATATTGGAGAGGTTAATGATGTACCGAAGATAGTTTGGAACCAGCTCGGTTGCCCTTAATAAATCATACTGATAAAATCAATCAATTAACACAAGAAATACAATATTTAAAGACTCACAAGTTAGATTAAAAAAATTAGACTTCCATCATGTAACTGGACATGCTTCTTTAATTTTGGCAATTATTATAATACTTGTATTAACTGTATATTTTATAAGAAAAATAAATGTACGAAGGCAATTACAAGCCATTGCCATACCAAACAGTATAATTAATATTTAATCAATTTATGTTATAAATAAATTATGTTAAGAAATGTTTTGATTAAAAATAAATAAATTAAAAATTTTGTAATCCCTAAAACATAAGTCATTTCCAAGCCGTCCACCAAGGTGTTAAATTTATAATGCAAAATAAAATATATCGAATAAATACAGTCCACTAATTTTATATTGCAATTGAAGCAATTATGTAATTACAACACACATACACCAAAGTTTGCCGGCCCTTGCCAGAATGTTCAGACGAACACTGATAAATATTATGTCTAAGATTTAATAGGCTCTGCACATGTCATGTAGAACTGTGTAATTCGATCAAGGCCATAATTTTACGATCTGGGACGACAAGGGTTCCAGTTTTCAATTGCACTTGTAATCTGCCCAGCAGCATTGCCCAGGCTATCTAATACCGAGAGTTCTTCTTGTGCGGGGAGCAAAATAAATAACTCCCCGCCCAGACTAAAAGATTAGGTCTCTGCGTAGACCATAGCTAAGATTAGAATAAGATTTTCACATAAGTTTCTTGTCAAGAAGTTTTAAATAAAATGAAACAGTTTCAATACAGAACTCAAACAAAAACTTCGTATTTATTTACTATTCTTAACAACACCAAAAGGAAAAAATCTTCAGGTCTGTCGTCAATGGCAATGACATTGATAGTAATGCTTCTTTTGTTACCATTAACTATTGCACAATAAATCAATGTAACAAAATTTGTTTCAAGGCCAGAGAATCTTTTTGAAAAGGTTGGAAATGGTCAATTTGCCACAACAGATTGGTCTATAATTGTTTAGTACAATTTAAGGCCGTATTGGAATGACATAAACCCATTTTCAATGGGAGTTAGCAAGATTAGTCATTTATGTACACAATTTCCACAACAAGAAGCATGTACAAGTCTGTATCATCCCTTCAAACATTTAGAGGAAGATCTGCATGCTGAAAATATCCTACTAGCAAAAACACGTAAACAAAGAGCATAACTGGATATCGTTGGAAATATAGCAAGTAGTCTGTTTGGCGTATTAGGCTCAACTTATACTAACGAAATGGCCAAGACAATAACAAAGGTTAAAGGCAACGATTGAATTTATTCAAAAAATTAGACATCATTGATTGATTCAACAATTAATGTCATAAAAAGAGATGAGATCACCAACTCAAATCGATTAAAATTGATTGAAACTATATCTCCGACACAGAAAGAACCAAGAGTGTATTTTAAAAACTTTCATGGTTTATAACACTGTCAACTCAACTTCTATTCTGGCATCAAATCTTCAACGGTACAAGCAGAAATAATAAATGTATTAACAAATATTCGTCATAATACAATTAGCCCAATGCTAATATCTAACGACAACTAAAGGAACAAATGGAACAAATACATAGTCACTTGAGACCTGGACAAATGCTCCCAGTTCACCCAGATAACATTCTTGTAAATACCAGCTAATGAAGGGTGAAGGAACTATTGTGAAGGATCATGTCATTATTAAAGTAAATTTTCCTTTAATATCCTCGCAAGTTCTGGACATCTACAAATTGACTCCAATTCCATTTCTGGGTAAAGATGAAATTCATTCGATTGAAATAAAATCACCGTTTCTTATAATCAACAGTCATCGTGATGAATTTGTTGAAATGTCAAAGCAGACTTAACGTTATGTCAAGAAAGAGCTAAGGCGATTTTGTTTGTTTCAACAAGCAAACAATGTTTTCATCAGAAATTAGTTGTGAGATGAAATTATTTCATTATAAAACGGATTCCTCCTGTAAAATGGTAAGTACTAGAAAATCCCTTTCTTTGGTCTGGAATGTATGCCAAGAATCAATGGATATTTGCATCAAACGAATCTTTAAAGCTTTCTGCTGTTTGCTTCGATGGGACATCTAACATAGAACTACAAGGCTCCGGCTATTTGACTGCAAGTCCTGGGTGCACAATTCGAAATACATTGATGACGATAACGACTCAAGAGTCCTTAGAAACTACACTATAGGCTTCATATGCTCGATTTGGAGATAGCGATTTAGCTGAAAGTTTGCCGTCAAATTCAAATATGACGGTTGTAAATTGACACTCAACAACTACATTTCAATGAGCTTCTTCAAAGAAAAATGGAACTGTTTCCACAAAAAACTTTAAGCTACTACTGAACATCTAATATTGAGCATCATCAAATCGATTTTTGTAATGATCATCCGCCCTTATTCGGCTATTCAAAAGATGGTGTAAATCTACGTCTCCTCTACCACTTCAACAAGGACCTAGTATACCTACGAGTGCGACCACATTTACAACTCGGCCGTTTACCATCAACATTAATGACGGCCGGGAGAATGTACGATTTTCGCCAAAAAAGAAAATTGTTCGCAGCTGGATTGATATTTATGGGTTAAATAGACAAGGGTCATTTGTGATATCAGCCTACCTAAATCAAAACAGGACCACCCACCCCTGCGTGCACATGTGTCAATTCTGACCCATGATAAAAGATATTAACCCACGATCCGGTCACGTTTTCAGACCATCTGCATGCAGAATATTTGAGACTATTTTACCTACTGATATCGTTATCTAAATTGTATAGTTTGATTAGGATAAACCATGTAACTGACGAATTTGTAATCTAAAATAGACCTATGTAAACACCCCACATTTGACTCAAGAGCATGTATATAAACCACAAGTTATGCTCAATAAAATCAGTACGAAAAGATCTCTTGACGTATTCACTTCTCCGCAGCCCAATTGGTATTGTACTTATTGCGGCGACTATTGCCACTGGTATTGTACTTGCGGCACGCAAAAAATATATTTCAGCATTCTGAATTCACTTGAATTCGTACATACGGTGACCCCGACGTCGAGGTCATTGAATGATTTATTGCACAAAGGCCCAACAGTACAAAATACATTGATGTATATTTTATTACGGTTTAGATTACACAAACATGTGTTTGCCGCTGATATTGAGAAAATGTATAGGCAGATTTGGATAAACCCAAATGACAAGCAATATCAGATGATTGTATGGAGAAACGACCCTTCAGAGAAATTGAGATTTTATCGACTGAAGAAGGTCACGTATGACATTAAATCAGCACCTTATTTAGCCACAAGATGTTTAGAATACTTGGCAACAAAGCAGTTAAAGCAGTATCCCCTGGGATCGTCTGCTCTTAAAAATGATTTTTATGTGGATGACTGCATTACTGGAGCAGATACAATCCAGGAAGCTTTACTCATCCGAACTGAGCTTGACAAAATATTAGTCAGTTCAGGATTTAAATTGAGCAAATGGTGCGCAAACAGCAACCAACTTCACAGGGGGTTAAATAAAGATGACATAATCCCAAGGCAGGAAGCACGGGGGCGCCTCTTGGAATCCTCTGGAATCCCAAGATAGACAAACTTTGTGGCAAAACACAAATTGCTACAACAACCAAAATAACAAGAAGAGACTTTGTCTCAGAAATATTCAAAATATTTGATCCTCTTGGATTTTTCTCTCCAGTCGTCGTTAAAGCAAAGATATTCATGCAGAGTCTTACAAAGGAGAAATTTGATTACAACGAGGGAATTGCCTGATCAGCTACAAAGGCAATGGATCCAATTCCGTAACAGTTTAGAGGCGTTAAATGACATTAAAATTTCACGTCATGTCTTTGAAAAAAAAAAACCGATTTCAAAGGAGATCCACACCTTTGTTGATGCTCCGGGATAGCCGCACTACAATAAAAGATAAATTTGTGGCTTCTAGGATTACAACAATTCAAGAAACGTCTCTGCAAAAGGAATGGCGCCATATTCCATCAGAACAGAATACCACGGATGTAGCTTCAAGAGGAATATGTGGTTCCAAATTTGCCAGTCACAGCCTTTGGTTTTTTGGCCCACTATTTTTATATGGGCCATCTACAAAGTGGCCAGCACCATTAATTGCTGCAAAATCAGAGCGTATCATTAAGGCGCCAAATTCATCAATAGTAACAATGAAAGATCGCATAAACCATAGGAACTCCATTTCTAAACTGCTTAGGATAGTTGCATATGTTATGCGTGTAAAAAAAAGACCACGAGTCAAAGGTGCAACAATACAGTTAGAAGAGATGGCACGAGCCAGAAAGGTAATACTACGCATTATCCAGGAAAGGCATTTCGGTACGGAATATAGGAGCTTGAAGAACTGTCGTGAAGTCGAAAAAGCCAGCAGTTTAAGCACGCTCACACCATTTTTAGACCAAGGTAATCTCATCGGAGTTGGAGGTAGATTGGAAGCAGCTGAATTGTCATTTGATGCCAAGTACCCAATATTACTTCCATATGGCGACCAAATCGTCAAATTAATTTTTAAAAAAATGCATAAGGACAATATGCATTCAGGTGTTCAGGCTCTGGTGGCTATTTCACGCCAGAGATATTGGGCTATAAAAGCAAAAACAATCGCCCGAAGTGTTGTTCTCAACTGCGTAAAGTGTACGAGAGCCAAGCCAAAATTATTGGAGCAAATAATGGGAAATTTACCACCATTAAGAGTAACGCAAGCACGACCATTTTAAACTCTGGCGCTGATTATTGTGGACCATTTAAGATTCATTAGTAAGTGATCTTACTACAGAGCCGTTTTTGGGCAGCGATTCGTCGTTTTATAAGTCGACGAGGAAAATGTCAAACTTTGCATTGCGACAATGCGACTAATTTTGTTGGAGCAAGAAATAAGCTTCAAGAGTTTGAAGATACAATATTTTCCGAAAAGGCAAAACAATGCATTGTGGAAAGCTGTATTGATAAAGGATTCACTTTTAAGTTTTTTCCACCAAGAGCACCGCATTTTGGAGGATTGTAGGAAGCTGCTGTAAAATCAGCTAAGCATTTGGTGTTAAAAAATGTCATCACAGCTAATCTAACTTATGAGGATTAAAACTGTTATAGTCGAGATTGAAGCAATTTTAAACTCTCGACCTTTGGTTCCCATGTCAACTGATACAAATGATTTGACAGCAATTACTCCAGGTAATTTTCTTATTGGAGAACCACTCACCGCCCAGGCTAACAGCGAACGTTCTCAACAACCACAGACATTGGGACAACGATGGCAAGCTGTATCAACACTTAAGCACGCCTTTTGGAAGCAATGGTCAACTGATTATCTACAACAACTGCAGCAAAAGCAAAGTGGAGACGATCATCAGCAAACATTAAGGAAGGAGAGCTGGTGTTAATAAAAGAAGATAACACACCAGTACTGCAATGGCCAATGGGAAGAATTGTCAAGGTATTCCACGGAAAAGACAATTTCGTCAGAGTAGTGGAAGTCAAAACAGCAAAAGGATTCTTCAAGAGGGACATTCAGCACATAGCTCCATTATTCGCAGAGGAAGAACCGGTATGTAAGCATCCACTATAAGAGAACCCTGAGGACAGTATTGTTGAAGAAAACACACCAAAAAGAAAAAATCTTCAGGACTGTCGTCAATGGCAATGACCTTGATAGTAATGCTTCTTTTGTTACCATTAACTATTGCACAATCAATCAATGTAACAAAATTTGTTTCAAGGCCTGGAATCTTCTTTGAAAAGGTTGGAAATGGTCAATTTGCCACAACGGATTGGTCTATAATTGTTTATTACAATTAAAGGCCGTATTGGAATGATATGAACACATTTTCAATGGGAGTTAGCAAAATTGGTCATTTATGTACACAATTTTCACAACAAGAAGCATGTACAAGTCATCACTTCAAACATTTAGAGGAAGATCTGCAGGCTGAAAATATCCTACTAGCAAAATCGCGTAAACAAAGAGCACCACTGGATATCGTTGGGAATATATCAAGTAGTCTGTTTGGTGTATTAGACTCAACATATGCTAACGAAATGGCCAAGACAATAACAAAGGTTAAAGGCAACGAAAAACACCTATTGAATTTATTAAAAAATCAGATATCATTGATTGATTCAACAATTAATGTCATAAAAATAGATGAGATTTCCAACTCAAAACGATTAAAATTAATTGAAAACTATATCTCCGACACAGAAAGTACCAAGAGTGTATTTAATAAACTTTCATGGTATATAACACTGTCAATTCAACTTTCTATTCTGGCATCAAATCTTCAACGGGTACAAGCAGAAATAATAAATGTATTAACAGATATTCGTCATAATACAATTAGTCCAATGCTAATATCACCACGGCAACTAAAGGACAAATGCTCCCAGTTCACCCAGATAACATTCTTATGGCATACCAGCTAATGAAGGGTGAAGGAACTATTGTGAAGGATCATGTCATTATTAAAGTAAATTTTGCTTTAATATCGTCGCAAGTTCTGGACATCTACAAATTGACTCTAATTCCATTTCTGGGTAAAGATGAAATTCATTCGATTGAAATAAAATCACCGTGTCTTGCAATCAACAGTCATCGTGATGAATTTGTTGAAATGTCTGAAGCAGAATTAACGTTATGCTAAGAAAGAGCTAAAAGGGCTTTTATTTGTTTCAACAAGCAAATAATGTTTTCATCAGAAATTAGTTGTGAGATGATGTAAAATAGTAAGTACAAGAAAATCCTTCTTTGGTCTGGAATGTATGCCAAGAATCAATGGATACTTGCAACAAACGAATCTTTAAAGCTTTCTGCTGTTTGCTTAGATTGGACATCTAACAAGGCTCCGGCTATTTGACTGCAAGTCCTGGGTGCACAATTCGAAATACATTGATGACGATAACGACTCAAGATTCAACAGAAACAACACTACATGCATCATATGCTCGATTCGGAGATGGCGATTTAACTGAGAGTTTGCCGTCAAATTCAAATATGACGGTTGTAATTGACACTCAGAAACTACATTTCAATGAGCTTCTTCAAAGAAAAATGGAACTGTTTCCACAAAATAGCTTTGAGCTACCACACAATTTATCTAATATTGAGCATCATCAAATCGGCATTTATATTGGATTAATTTTTTTAATGATCATCGCCATTATTCATCTGGTCAAAAGATGGCGTAAATCTACGTCTTCTCTACCACTTCAACAAGGACCTAGTATACCTACGAGTGCGGGCACATTTACAACTCAGCCGTTTACCATCAACATTAATGACTGTTGAACAATCCGTACAACGGCCGGGAGAATGTACGATTTTTGGCCAAGAAGAAAATTGTTCGCAGCTGGATTAATATTTATGGGTTAATTAGACAAGGGTCATTAGTGATATCGGCCTACCTAAATCAACAAAGGACCACGTATGCCTGTGTCCTCATGTGTGTCAATTCTGTCCCATCATAAAAGAAAACCCACGATCGGTCACGTTTTCACACCATCTGCATGCAGAATATTTGAGACTATTTTACCTACGATATCGTTATCTAAATTGTATTGTTTTATTAGGATAAACCATGTAACTGATAATTATAATCTAGAATAGACCTATGTAAACACCCTTTTTGACCCAAGAACATGTATATAAGCCCCAAGTTATGCTCAATTAAATCAGTACGAAAAGATCTCTTGACGTATTCACTTCTCCGCAGCCCAATTGGTATTGTACTTATTGCGCCGTCTATTGCCACTGGTATTGTACTTGTGGCACGCAAAAAATATATTTCAGCATTCTGAATTCATTTGAATTCGTACACAAACAATAATAAAAAATTGTACCTTTTGTATTTTTTAATTTTTTTGTTTCAGTTTTCGGATAAAGTGATCGTTAGCTAATTCAGGGGGAACTACGCTTTTAATTTTATTGACATCGAAAAGCGATATCATGTGAGCTGCCATAGGATCGATCGAATAACTTAGCTCAAAATCATTGTACCTTTAATAATTTTAAACATATGCGCATAAATCGAAATTTAATATTAAAGCATATAACCAAGCTATTTTCTGCTAAAATTTGTTTGACATATTAATGTTATATTTTAACTGTTTTTTAGGACTAATTGTTGGAAAAACTGTATTTCATTTGGAACAGGCTTACAACTAATGCTCCGGTCATCCCAAAAAGCGTTTGCACGTTGACCACCAGTCTTTTAGACCGGATCCTTTAATTTAAAAATCAAGTAGACTGGGTTTAAGGATTTCTGTCAAATCTGGCATTTTCTTTTTAATCAAGCAATAAACAAAAACCCATGTTTTTTTTTTTTTTTGTCAAAATGGCGGTTTCTGAAAAAAAAAAAAATTGTTATTGAACTAAGTTGGTCTTCGATTGCCTATATAAAAAAAACGAACTTTCCGATTAATTATTAAACAATGTATTTAAGAAGCTCTACTGAGTCACCGACTTTGAAAACACCACTATGGGAAAATGCGATGAAAGTTTGTACTTGTACTTCCAAGCCCTTTTAAAAGCCATTTAAAATTTAGGAGCACGGTAAAAAATATTAACAAGAACGATATAAAATGTGAGTTATTCCTTGAGTATATGTACTTATTAATAAAATAAAATGAAAAGCACATTTTTAAAAATTCTAACGTATATAACCCCTTAATACTTTTTAGGCTTTAATTAAGAATGTATGAAGTCAGAAGGAGTTTTTAACCGAGATAACGCACATGCGCTCGGAGGTTTCGCTTTTTTGTCGTAAAACACCGGGGTTATATTTAAACTTATTAAATAACAGAACGCCTTTGTGTGTTTTAACAACTATCAGTTCTATTCGCGTGTGCATTACGGATAATTGTAATGATAAAATAAATTAAATCATTTTGAACATTTGATTTGGTGCTATGGGTTGTTGTTATTGTAATTCTGTTGCCTAGGCTTGTTGTCTTGGTTCCTCTACATTCTCTGATAACGATCTGTTTCTAGTCTTGCGAAGTAGCCTGACCCTATACGGGGTCCTTTTTGTACGCTTGCAGAGGGTGTCATAATTCGAGTCAAGAAGTTTGCAACGCAGTGATGGAGACATCTCCGACCCTATAAAGTATATATATAAAGTATATATATTCTTGAGTCAACATGACTAGGCGAGTCGATCTAACCGCGACCGTCTGTCCGTCTGTCCGTCCGTTTATATGCAAACTAGTCTCTCAGTTTTAAAGCTATCTGCATGAAACTTTCCCAAAAGTTGTCTTTCTATTGCGGGTAGTATATGAGTCGGAACGAGCCGGATCGGACGACTATAGCATATAGCTCCCATAGGAACAATCGGAAAAATAAATGAAAAAAAGTAGTAACTTAGCTGTTTTTAATTTTTGTTTAGTTCTTCGACATTTCAGTAATGGTTACATCTTTCCGATTTACGGATTAGGTGTCATCAAAGTCGGACGACTATATCATACAACTCCCATAGGAACAATCGGAAAAATAAATGAAAAAAAAATTATAACCTAGCTGTTTTTTAATTTTTTGTTTAGTTCTTCGACATTTAGTAATGGTTACATATTTCCAATTTACGGTTTAGGTTTCATCAGAGTCGGACGACTATACATATAGCTCCCATAGGAACAATCGGAAAAATAAATGAAATAAAACTATAACTTTTCTGTTTTTTTTTAATTTTTTGTTTTTTTTTTTTTTTTTTTTTTTTTTTTAGTTCTCCGACATATAGCAATGGTTAAATATTTCAGAATATGGTTTAAATTTTATCAAAATCGGACGTCTATATCATATAGCCCCCATAGAAATAATAAAGCCATATAATATGGCTATCAAATAATTGAGCTGCAAATCATCGTAGCTGCAATGTTTTTAAACATATACGAAAGTAAATCATGGTTCTAATGTTTTTCAAAAATGTTTCAAGCCATGCAATAGCTGCGAGGGTATATGAACTTGGCTTGCCGAAGTTTGCTTCTCTTGATGTAACCATTGCATTGATGTAATATTTGATAATTGCCTTTAATGAACGTTCGACGGGTTTGCTTAAACTTAACAAAATATACGTGTGATTCTCTCTTCTGTTCTCTATGAGATTCTGTCGACGAGTATCTAGTATCAGTTCGCTTGCACTCTTTTCAGGTGGCACTTTGAGGTATCGATAACTTTTTAATACTGTAGATACTATAGATAATGAATCAGAATGTGAGACAACTTCTGGTTGTTTGTACTCCTTGTTACTCCACTAACTCGCATCCCA
>NW_024545682.1:0-2330 GCF_018152505.1 Drosophila elegans | reverse complement strand
AAAAATATTATTTCTTTCTAATACGATTGATCTTATTTAACGAATAATTAAACAAGTTTTTTCGAACAAATAATTCAATAACATTTTAAATAATAATAAAATAATTTTTTATTGTCGTTGTTTTTGATTTGAAACTTTGTTTATTATTTTTTTTTCTCATCGTTTGGCATTTCAATTATTTATTTAATTTGGTTTAATTTTTGAAAAATTTTTTTTTTAGTAAATTAGAACAAGAAAGGAGATGAACTTCGGCAAGCCGAGTTTATATACACCCTTGCAGCTATTGCAAAAATTAAATATTCTTGAAAACATTAAAATTATAATTGGCTTGCGTATATGTCTAAAAAATTAAAGCAAATCATCATTGCAGCTCAATTATTTGACAGTTCGTATGGCAACTACATTATCGTTTTCCGATTTAATAAAATAAAAAGCGTAATTCTCAAATTGTTAATACAAAATAAAAAGTTAAATTTTATTACATTGCTTTTTTTTAAATATTTTTGTTGTTCCTATGGGAACCGTAATTCTGAAACATTTAACCATTACTATATGTCTAAGAACTAAAAAAATTAAAACCATTTTTTTTAACTTATATTATTTTTTATGTATTTTTCCGATTGTTCCTATGGGAGCTATATGCTATAGTCGTCCGATCCGCTCGTTCCGACTTATACTACCTGCAATAGAAAAGACAACTTTTGAGAAAGTTTCAAGCAAATAGCTTTAAAACTGAGAGACAAGTTTTCGTAGGAACGGCCGGACAGACGGCCCCAACTCCTGCTCGTGTTCAAAATTCATCAGCCTTTTCGAAAATCTAGTTCATCAAGACGATGGTATTCCGGTTATCGAAAAACCCTAATCACTTAATTTCGTGTCTCTCTGCTGAAGCCTTAGGAACTATGAAGACATTTCAAGACACCGAGAGCACCGAGAGCACCGGCCATGAACAGTCTAAAAAAAAAAAGTGTTTACTCTTCCTAATATTTCACAGCAGTCCGATTCACCCTACGAAACCTTATCGATACCGTTTCATCGATTAACTTTTTCTTTGCTATCGATGCTGACTTATCTCGTCCTTGAACAGAGTCGTCCCAGTGATCAAACACTAAATGGGAAGAACAGTTCGATTATGAAAGTTTGCCCTCTTTGGTGTGATTTGAAAAAATGTTTAATCGCCGTTAACAGCTTTTTCCGCTGAAGAATCATCGAAGCCAATACAAGGCAAAGCAATGTCGAGCAAACAACATAGCCGTAGCTCATTTTTGTGTTCTTCCTGCAACAGTAAAACTGAACAACTTGTAGATATTGCAATGCTGGAGACCATTTCCTAGCAACCTGTAGTACTTTTGGTCGTCTCGCAGTAATGCAGGAGGTTTTGTTTGTAGGTTTATTGATTTTTTATTATTTATATATGTGGTTGCCCCTAGAACATAATTTAGTGACAGTAAGACGGTTAAACCAACACTTGAATCATGCATATGAGGGCCAAAGACACAGCGATTCTCACTGTAGAATGCAGAGTAATTGAGTACACAAGGATTACTTGAGTACTGATTTTATTAGGGTTGAGGTCGGGTTTATATACACGATTTCAGAGTCAAGGGCCACCATTGCACAGAAGTGGAATGGGGTTGTTAGTTAAAAATACATTGCAATGCTTAGGTTCTAAGATATACAAAGTCAACATATTTGTCTACCACACAGGAATTTATAGGCTAGAGTTAGAAAATAGATTCCGGGTTTTGAAGGTAAAGCAGGCAGAGCTAGCGCTGCCTGTATCCGTCGACTGAAGTGGTGCTAACAGGTTTAAATTTGTCAAGTCTGCTTCATTTAGGCATCGACGTTTTGCTGCACAGATACACAGTGTCTGATAACAGTTTAGCGTTTCCGAACTAATAGCGGTGAATATATTTTTTAACCCGAGCAATGCTTGACTCTGGGGTTCCAAGTTTATAACTGACAACCTTGCTCACCGTTTACAGATTCGTAGAGAGTCGCGTATTATTGACTTGGTACTGGGAATCAATTCACAAGTTAAGAAAATACACACCATGGTGATGTCGCGACTTATGGAAGTGAGTTCTCATTTGATATTTTGATAGTAAGGTCAGTATCAGGGTACCATCCTGACCAGTCTGTTAACTGGGATGACTGGAGAATTCCAAATAACCTATCCTTAGAAGACCCATATTTCTTAAAGCCTGTGAGGACGCTCAAGATTGCCTCACATTTCCACTGTGAACCAAACCCAGTATCTTAGCCATTGAAGGCAGTATTATGTTACATTCTCATTACATGTTAAGTTTCCAAATATAGATTTAAGCTTA
>NW_024545681.1:0-1752 GCF_018152505.1 Drosophila elegans | reverse complement strand
GACAGGCTAGCAAATTTAGTGAATTTCACCGAGGGTCTTTTTCGGGCCAGCGTGAGGCTTCTGAGTTGCGTCTCCGAGGTTTGTTTTCTACACAACGCGAAACCCAAAGCTGCCCGCATGCCCAACCACGTCGGACAAGCTCCCATATTTGCGTTTTTCCGAGGTTTACCTCTGGGTGCAATCGGAACACTCGAAGGACGGGCAACTTCGCTCCGCGCAGGGCCCAGTCGAAATCCCCGCCAGTTAAGTCTACGTTGGACCCGTTTTCGTGTGGCGTTTCCGAGGTCTGCTTTTCTCTACGCAACACGGACGACGAGGCCGGCCACGTGATCCCGATAACAAAATCCCGGCGTCAACCCAAGTCCCGCTTCGTCTCCTGTAAGCTATTAAATTTAACTTCTCGTAGAGGACTCCTGGCCGGACTGAAGCCTATCCCAGCCTATGAAAAAAGTCCTTTACAGTTTGACGCCCGAGCAGGGACGACTCAGGGACGACCTAGGAGTTGGGCTTCTCATGCTGTTTACTGTGTCGGGTTACTCAGTCCTATGACGCTGTCATCGATACTGTCTGGAGTGGCTTCTGCGTAGTATGGTTTGAGCGGGGATATGTTGGCGATCCGCCGCCGTCGATCTCCGGGTGCTGTAAGCGTACCAAGTTCGAGATGTGAACTTCGTAACGGTGTAAGGGCCGTCATACTTGGGGCAAGTTTGGCGGCGAATCCCTCGGCTGCTTTCTTTGATAAGGGGGATGCTGTCGCAGCCAGACTTGACTGCCGAGCGTGGGTCTCCATTCACGCCTTTGTAGGTTATAATGTCTCACTTTGTCTTGAGACGCTCGCTGAAGATTCGCTCGTAATGACGTCGAAGATTCCTTTGAGGTGAGACGCCTTGTCTTCAGGACCTGTATGCACGACCGCCGATCCGGGGTGAGTTCATCATACAGCATCACAGGTAGCGTGCTTCCTGTCCTTTGAGTTAGAACGCGGGGCTATACCCTGTCGAATCCGATATACTGCTATTGATCGCGAGGGATATCTCTGGCAACATATTATCCCACGAACTCTGGTCGCCTTCCGACAGCTGGGATATCAGCGTCTTCACAGTGCGGTTGGTCCTTTCTGTGGGATTCTCCTGTGGACAATATGGCCGTGTACTGGATTTCTATGCCGAGCTTGGTGAATAGTCTTTTAGGACCCCGGCTTGTGAATTGGTTCCATTGTCGCATACGAACTTCCGTGGAAGCCCGCTCGTGCAAGTATACGTTCCCGAAACGCTTTCTGCACTTGAGCTGCGGTGGCTTTCCGAGTGGGATCAGTTCTACCCATTTCGAGAAGCGATCGGCGAAGTTGAGGTTCTTCTGGTTCCTGTCCGGTTGTTTTTGGCTCGCGTCGAGTCGTCTCGAGTTGTTTTACACTCTCATATTCTGTGGCCATATGGGTCAACTGTGTCAAAGTCACGAATTCACTGTGTTTAATATACAGTCGATATTCTGGGGCCATGTTTTCCTGAAGTTCCCAGTATGAGGGCCCACTGTAGGTGGCTCGTGAAACCACCGTGCTGCTGGGTCATCCAAGATCTCTTGACATAACGCGGGGTACCTCCTCTAGATTTATCCTGTACGTCGTCATCTTTTTCCTCGAGTGCGGCGATGAGAGTCAACGGATCCGGAACTCCCATCGAACCGTAAATTCCATTTGTGCATCTTCTCGGGGTTGACGAGGTTGGCGAATGCCTTCCTGGTCTCCTCGACGGT
>NW_024545680.1:0-396 GCF_018152505.1 Drosophila elegans | reverse complement strand
CACGTAAGTCGCTTCCTGCGTGCCGGAGGCCAAAATCCACCGGGCTGGACTCCGGGCGAGGCCAAGCCAGGACACTATTTCGCGAGAGTGGGATCGGTGGGTGGCGTCACGCGCAAGTCGCTTGGGACGTATCAGATGCCAAAGATCCACGGGGCTGGACCTTCGGGCGAGGCCGGGTAGAATTTGTCGGCCGTGGGGGATTGAGTGGAAAAGGATGGCGGTATGATTGACCAGTCGGGAATGATGTCCCAGCTACCAGATCACATGCACTAACGAGGGGATAGGGTACTGGACCAGACGGGCCGGGTGTCCGCGTGCCGGTCGCATGCGCTACGAAGGGGGAATCTAAGATACTAGACCAGACGGGACGGTGTCCACGTGCAGGTCTCAAATACT
>NW_024545679.1:0-19382 GCF_018152505.1 Drosophila elegans | reverse complement strand
GAAAATTGCTAAAAAATTAAATTTGAACGCAATTTCACTTTTGCTCATATGGAGGATTTATAAGATATAGACTTCCTATTGGCATGATATTTCCTATTAATTATGATATATATTAAAAAATACGATTTGAAAAGATTCAGGTCAACAGCTTTTAAAATACGCGAAATTCGGTGAAAAAATAATTTTTAAACGATTTTTCTAATTTGCGCTTATAGGAGCTATCCGATTGTCACGATTTTAACCCTAATCATAATATGCCTTAAAATGCGATTTGGAAAGATTCAGGTCAACAGCTTGTACACTGCGCGAAATTTGCTGAAAAATTTAATTTGAACGCAATTTCACTTTTGCTCATATGGAGGATTTATAAGATATAGACTTCCTATTGGCATGATATTTCCTATTAATTATGATATATATTAAAAAATACGATTTGAAAAGATTCAGGTCAACAGCTTTTAAAATACGCGAAATTCGGTGAAAAAAATAATTTTTAAACGATTTTTCTAATTTGCGCTTATAGGAGCTATCCGATTGTCACGATTTTTAACCCTAATCATAATATGCCTTAAAAAATGCGATTTGGAAAGATTCAGGTCAACAGCTTGTACACTGCGCGAAATTTGCTGAAAAATTTAATTTGAACGCAATTTCACTTGCTCATATGGAGGATTTATAAGATATAGACTTCCTATTGGCATGATATTTCATATTAATTATGATATATATTAAAAAATACGATTTGAAAAGATTCAGGTCAACAGCTTTTAAAATACGCGAAATTCGGTGAAAAAAATAATTTTTAAACGATTTTTCTAATTTGCGCTTATAGGAGCTATCCGATTGTCACGATTTTTAACCCTAATCATAATATGCCTTAAAAAAATGCGATTTGGAAAGATTCAGGTCAACAGCTTGTACACTGCGCGAAATTTGCTGAAAAATTTAATTTGAACGCAATTTCACTTTTGCTCATATGGAGGATTTATAAGATATAGACTTCCTATTGGCATGATATTTAATATTAATTATGATATATATTAAAAAAAATACAATTTGAAAAGATTCAGGTCAACAGCTTTTAAAATACGCGAAATTCGGTGAAAAATAATTTTAAACGATTTTTCTAATTTGCGCTTATAGGAGCTATCCGATTGTCACGATTTTTAACCCTAATCATAATATGCCTTAAAAAAATGCGATTTGGAAAGATTCAGGTCAACAGCTTGTACACTGCGCGAAATTTGCTGAAAAATTTAATTTGAACGCAATTTCACTTTTGCTCATATGGAGGATTTATAAGATATGGACTTCCTATTGGCATGATATTTCATATTAATTATGATATATATTAAAAAATACGATTTGAAAAGATTCAGGTCAACAGCTTTTAAAATACGCGAAATTCGGTGAAAAAAATAATTTTTAAACGATTTTTCTAATTTGCGCTTATAGGAGCTATCCGATTGTCACGATTTTTAACCCTAATCATAATATGCCTTAAAAAATGCGATTTGGAAAGATTCAGGTCAACAGCTTGTACACTGCGCGAAATTTGCTGAAAAATTTAATTTGAACGCAATTTCACCTTTTCTCATATGGAGGATTTATAAGATATAGACTTCCTATTGGCATGATATTTCATATTAATTATGATATATATTAAAAAATACGATTTGAAAAGATTCAGGTCAACAGCTTTTAAAATACGCGAAATTCGGTGAAAAAAATAATTTTTAAACGATTTTTCTAATTTGCGCTTATAGGAGCTATCCGATTGTCACGATTTTTAACCCTAATCATAATATGCCTTAAAAAATGCGATTTGGAAAGATTCAGGTCAACAGCTTGTACACTGCGCGAAATTTGCTGAAAAATTTAATTTGAACGCAATTTCACTTTTGCTCATATGGAGGATTTATAAGATATAGACTTCCTATTGGCATGATATTTCATATTAATTATGATATATATAAAAAAATACGATTTGAAAAGATTCAGGTCAACAGCTTTTAAAATACGCGAAATTCGGTGAAAAAAATAATTTTTAAACGATTTTTCTAATTTGCGCTTATAGGAGCTATCCGATTGTCACGATTTTTAACCCTAATCATAATATGCCTTAAAAATGCGATTTGGAAAGATTCAGGTCAACAGCTTGTACACTGCGCGAAATTTGCTGAAAAATTTAATTTGAACGCAATTTCACTTTTGCTCATATGGAGGATTTATAAGATATAGACTTCCTATTGGCATGATATTTCATATTAATTATGATATATATTAAAAAATACGATTTGAAAAGATTCAGGTCAACAGCTTTTAAAATACGCGAAATTCGGTGAAAAAAATAATTTTTAAACGATTTTTCTAATTTGCGCTTATAGGAGCTATCCGATTGTCACGATTTTTAACCCTAATCATAATATGCCTTAAAAAATGCGATTTGGAAAGATTCAGGTCAACAGCTTGTACACTGCGCGAAATTTGCTGAAAAATTTAATTTGAACGCAATTTCACTTTTGCTCATATGGAGGATTTATAAGATATAGACTTCCTATTGGCATGATATTTCATATTAATTATGATATATATTAAAAATACGATTTGAAAAGATTCAGGTCAACAGCTTTTAAAATACGCGAAATTCGGTGAAAAAAATAATTTTTAAACGATTTTTCTAATTTGCGCTTATAGGAGCTATCCGATTGTCACGATTTTTAACCCTAATCATAATATGCCTTAAAAAATGCGATTTGGAAAGATTCAGGTCAACAGCTTGTACACTGCGCGAAATTTGCTGAAAAATTTAATTTGAACGCAATTTCACTTTTGCTCATATGGAGGATTTATAAGATATAGACTTCCTATTGGCATGATATTTCATATTAATTATGATATATATTAAAAAATACGATTTGAAAAGATTCAGGTCAACAGCTTTTAAAATACGCGAAATTCGGTGAAAAAAATAATTTTTAAACGATTTTTCTAATTTGCGCTTATAGGAGCTATCCGATTGTCACGATTTTTAACCCTAATCATAATATGCCTTAAAAAATGCGATTTGGAAAGATTCAGGTCAACAGCTTGTACACTGCGCGAAATTTGCTGAAAAATTTAATTTGAACGCAATTTCACTTTTGCTCATATGGAGGATTTATAAGATATAGACTTCCTATTGGCATGATATTTCATATTAATTATGATATATATTAAAAAATACGATTTGAAAAGATTCAGGTCAACAGCTTTTAAAATACGCGAAATTCGGTGAAAAAAATAATTTTTAAACGATTTTTCTAATTTGCGCTTATAGGAGCTATCCGATTGTCACGATTTTTAACCCTAATCATAATATGCCTTAAAAAATGCGATTTGGAAAGATTCAGGTCAACAGCTTGTACACTGCGCGAAATTTGCTGAAAAATTTAATTTGAACGCAATTTCACTTTTGCTCATATGGAGGATTTATAAGATATAGACTTCCTATTGGCATGATATTTCATATTAATTATGATATATATTAAAAAATACGATTTGAAAAGATTCAGGTCAACAGCTTTTAAAATACGCGAAATTCGGTGAAAAAATAATTTTTAAACGATTTTTCTAATTTGCGCTTATAGGAGCTATCCGATTGTCACGATTTTTAACCCTAATCATAATATGCCTTAAAAAATGCGATTTGGAAAGATTCAGGTCAACAGCTTGTACACTGCGCGAAATTTGCTGAAAAATTTAATTTGAACGCAATTTCACTTTTGCTCATATGGAGGATTTATAAGATATAGACTTCCTATTGGCATGATATTTCATATTAATTATGATATATATTAAAAAATACGATTTGAAAAGATTCAGGTCAACAGCTTTTAAAATACGCGAAATTCGGTGAAAAAAATAATTTTTAAACGATTTTTCTAATTTGCGCTTATAGGAGCTATCCGATTGTCACGATTTTTAACCCTAATCATAATATGCCTTAAAAATGCGATTTGGAAAGATTCAGGTCAACAGCTTGTACACTGCGCGAAATTTGCTGAAAAATTTAATTTGAACGCAATTTCACTTTTGCTCATATGGAGGATTTATAAGATATAGACTTCCTATTGGCATGATATTTCATATTAATTATGATATATATTAAAAAATACGATTTGAAAAGATTCAGGTCAACAGCTTTTAAAATACGCGAAATTCGGTGAAAAAAATAATTTTTAAACGATTTTTCTAATTTGCGCTTATAGGAGCTATCCGATTGTCACGATTTTTAACCCTAATCATAATATGCCTTAAAAAATGCGATTTGGAAAGATTCAGGTCAACAGCTTGTACACTGCGCGAAATTTGCTGAAAAATTTAATTTGAACGCAATTTCACTTTTGCTCATATGGAGGATTTATAAGATATAGACTTCCTATTGGCATGATATTTCATATTAATTATGATATATATTAAAAAATACGATTTGAAAAGATTCAGGTCAACAGCTTTTAAAATACGCGAAATTCGGTGAAAAAATAATTTTTAAACGATTTTTCTAATTTGCGCTTATAGGAGCTATCCGATTGTCACGATTTTTAACCCTAATCATAATATGCCTTAAAAAATGCGATTTGGAAAGATTCAGGTCAACAGCTTGTACACTGCGCGAAATTTGCTGAAAAATTTAATTTGAACGCAATTTCACTTTTGCTCATATGGAGGATTTATAAGATATAGACTTCCTATTGGCATGATATTTCATATTAATTATGATATATATTAAAAAAATACGATTTGAAAAGATTCAGGTCAACAGCTTTTAAAATACGCGAAATTCGGTGAAAAAAATAATTTTTAAACGATTTTTCTAATTTGCGCTTATAGGAGCTATCCGATTGTCACGATTTTTAACCCTAATCATAATATGCCTTAAAAAATGCGATTTGGAAAGATTCAGGTCAACAGCTTGTACACTGCGCGAAATTTGCTGAAAAATTTAATTTGAACGCAATTTCACTTTTGCTCATATGGAGGATTTATAAGATATAGACTTCCTATTGGCATGATATTTCATATTAATTATGATATATATTAAAAAATACGATTTGAAAAGATTCAGGTCAACAGCTTTTAAAATACGCGAAATTCGGTGAAAAAATAATTTTTAAACGATTTTTCTAATTTGCGCTTATAGGAGCTATCCGATTGTCACGATTTTTAACCCTAATCATAATATGCCTTAAAAATGCGATTTGGAAAGATTCAGGTCAACAGCTTGTACACTGCGCGAAATTTGCTGAAAAATTTAATTTGAACGCAATTTCACTTTTGCTCATATGGAGGATTTATAAGATATAGACTTCCTATTGGCATGATATTTCATATTAATTATGATATATATTAAAAAATACGATTTGAAAAGATTCAGGTCAACAGCTTTTAAAATACGCGAAATTCGGTGAAAAAAATAATTTTTAAACGATTTTTCTAATTTGCGCTTATAGGAGCTATCCGATTGTCACGATTTTTAACCCTAATCATAATATGCCTTAAAAAATGCGATTTGGAAAGATTCAGGTCAACAGCTTGTACACTGCGCGAAATTTGCTGAAAAATTTAATTTGAACGCAATTTCACTTTTGCTCATATGGAGGATTTATAAGATATAGACTTCCTATTGGCATGATATTTCATATTAATTATGATATATATTAAAAAATACGATTTGAAAAGATTCAGGTCAACAGCTTTTAAAATACGCGAAATTCGGTGAAAAAATAATTTTTAAACGATTTTTCTAATTTGCGCTTATAGGAGCTATCCGATTGTCACGATTTTTAACCCTAATCATAATATGCCTTAAAAAAATGCGATTTGGAAAGATTCAGGTCAACAGCTTGTACACTGCGCGAAATTTGCTGAAAAATTTAATTTGAACGCAATTTCACTTTTGCTCATATGGAGGATTTATAAGATATAGACTTCCTATTGGCATGATATTTCATATTAATTATGATATATATTAAAAAATACGATTTGAAAAGATTCAGGTCAACAGCTTTTAAAATACGCGAAATTCGGTGAAAAAAATAATTTTTAAACGATTTTTCTAATTTGCGCTTATAGGAGCTATCCGATTGTCACGATTTTTAACCCTAATCATAATATGCCTTAAAAAATGCGATTTGGAAAGATTCAGGTCAACAGCTTGTACACTGCGCGAAATTTGCTGAAAAATTTAATTTGAACGCAATTTCACTTTTGCTCATATGGAGGATTTATAAGATATAGACTTCCTATTGGCATGATATTTCATATTAATTATGATATATATTAAAAAAATACGATTTGAAAGATTCAGGTCAACAGCTTTTAAAATACGCGAAATTCGGTGAAAAAAATAATTTTTAAACGATTTTTCTAATTTGCGCTTATAGGAGCTATCCGATTGTCACGATTTTTAACCCTAATCATAATATGCCTTAAAAAATGCGATTTGGAAAGATTCAGGTCAACAGCTTGTACACTGCGCGAAATTTGCTGAAAAATTTAATTTGAACGCAATTTCACTTTTGCTCATATGGAGGATTTATAAGATATAGACTTCCTATTGGCATGATATTTCATATTAATTATGATATATATTAAAAAAATACGATTTGAAAAGATTCAGGTCAACAGCTTTTAAAATACGCGAAATTCGGTGAAAAAATAATTTTTAAACGATTTTTCTAATTTGCGCTTATAGGAGCTATCCGATTGTCACGATTTTTAACCCTAATCATAATATGCCTTAAAAAATGCGATTTGGAAAGATTCAGGTCAACAGCTTGTACACTGCGCGAAATTTGCTGAAAAATTTAATTTGAACGCAATTTCACTTTTGCTCATATGGAGGATTTATAAGATATAGACTTCCTATTGGCATGATATTTCATATTAATTATGATATATATTAAAAAATACGATTTGAAAAGATTCAGGTCAACAGCTTTTAAAATACGCGAAATTCGGTGAAAAAATAATTTTTAAACGATTTTTCTAATTTGCGCTTATAGGAGCTATCCGATTGTCACGATTTTTAACCCTAATCATAATATGCCTTAAAAAATGCGATTTGGAAAGATTCAGGTCAACAGCTTGTACACTGCGCGAAATTTGCTGAAAATTTAATTTGAACGCAATTTCACTTTTGCTCATATGGAGGATTTATAAGATATAGACTTCCTATTGGCATGATATTTCATATTAATTATGATATATATTAAAAAATACGATTTGAAAAGATTCAGGTCAACAGCTTTTAAAATACGCGAAATTCGGTGAAAAAAATAATTTTTAAACGATTTTTCTAATTTGCGCTTATAGGAGCTATCCGATTGTCACGATTTTTAACCCTAATCATAATATGCCTTAAAAAATGCGATTTGGAAAGATTCAGGTCAACAGCTTGTACACTGCGCGAAATTTGCTTAAAAATTTAATTTGAACGCAATTTCACTTTTGCTCATATGGAGGATTTATAAGATATAGACTTCCTATTGGCATGATATTTCATATTAATTATGATATATATTAAAAAATACGATTTGAAAAGATTCAGGTCAACAGCTTTTAAAATACGCGAAATTCGGTGAAAAAAATAATTTTTAAACGATTTTTCTAATTTGCGCTTATAGGAGCTATCCGATTGTCACGATTTTTAACCCTAATCATAATATGCCTTAAAAAATGCGATTTGGAAAGATTCAGGTCAACAGCTTGTACACTGCGCGAAATTTGCTGAAAAATTTAATTTGAACGCAATTTCACTTTTGCTCATATGGAGGATTTATAAGATATAGACTTCCTATTGGCATGATATTTCATATTAATTATGATATATATTAAAAAATACGATTTGAAAAGATTCAGGTCAACAGCTTTTAAAATACGCGAAATTCGGTGAAAAAATAATTTTTAAACGATTTTTCTAATTTGCGCTTATAGGAGCTATCCGATTGTCACGATTTTTAACCCTAATCATAATATGCCTTAAAAAATGCGATTTGGAAAGATTCAGGTCAACAGCTTGTACACTGCGCGAAATTTGCTGAAAAATTTAATTTGAACGCAATTTCACTTTTGCTCATATGGAGGATTTATAAGATATAGACTTCCTATTGGCATGATATTTCATATTAATTATGATATATATTAAAAAATACGATTTGAAAAGATTCAGGTCAACAGCTTTTAAAATACGCGAAATTCGGTGAAAAAATAATTTTTAAACGATTTTTCTAATTTGCGCTTATAGGAGCTATCCGATTGTCACGATTTTTAACCCTAATCATAATATGCCTTAAAAAATGCGATTTGGAAAGATTCAGGTCAACAGCTTGTACACTGCGCGAAATTTGCTGAAAAATTTAATTTGAACGCAATTTCACTTTTGCTCATATGGAGGATTTATAAGATATAGACTTCCTATTGGCATGATATTTCATATTAATTATGATATATATTAAAAAATACGATTTGAAAAGATTCAGGTCAACAGCTTTTAAAATACGCGAAATTCGGTGAAAAAAATAATTTTTAAACGATTTTTCTAATTTGCGCTTATAGGAGCTATCCGATTGTCACGATTTTTAACCCTAATCATAATATGCCTTAAAAAATGCGATTTGGAAAGATTCAGGTCAACAGCTTGTACACTGCGCGAAATTTGCTGAAAAATTTAATTTGAACGCAATTTCACTTTTGCTCATATGGAGGATTTATAAGATATAGACTTCCTATTGGCATGATATTTCATATTAATTATGATATATATTAAAAAATACGATTTGAAAAGATTCAGGTCAACAGCTTTTAAAATACGCGAAATTCGGTGAAAAAATAATTTTTAAACGATTTTTCTAATTTGCGCTTATAGGAGCTATCCGATTGTCACGATTTTTAACCCTAATCATAATATGCCTTAAAAAATGCGATTTGGAAAGATTCAGGTCAACAGCTTGTACACTGCGCGAAATTTGCTGAAAAATTTAATTTGAACGCAATTTCACTTTTGCTCATATGGAGGATTTATAAGATATAGACTTCCTATTGGCATGATATTTCATATTAATTATGATATATATTAAAAAATACGATTTGAAAAGATTCAGGTCAACAGCTTTTAAAATACGCGAAATTCGGTGAAAAAAATAATTTTTAAACGATTTTTCTAATTTGCGCTTATAGGAGCTATCCGATTGTCACGATTTTTAACCCTAATCATAATATGCCTTAAAAATGCGATTTGGAAAGATTCAGGTCAACAGCTTGTACACTGCGCGAAATTTGCTGAAAAATTTAATTTGAACGCAATTTCACTTTTGCTCATATGGAGGATTTATAAGATATAGACTTCCTATTGGCATGATATTTCATATTAATTATGATATATATTAAAAAATACGATTTGAAAAGATTCAGGTCAACAGCTTTTAAAATACGCGAAATTCGGTGAAAAAATAATTTTTAAACGATTTTTCTAATTTGCGCTTATAGGAGCTATCCGATTGTCACGATTTTTAACCCTAATCATAATATGCCTTAAAAAATGCGATTTGGAAAGATTCAGGTCAACAGCTTGTACACTGCGCGAAATTTGCTGAAAAATTTAATTTGAACGCAATTTCACTTTTGCTCATATGGAGGATTTATAAGATATAGACTTCCTATTGGCATGATATTTCATATTAATTATGATATATATTAAAAAATACGATTTGAAAAGATTCAGGTCAACAGCTTTTAAAATACGCGAAATTCGGTGAAAAAATAATTTTTAAACGATTTTTCTAATTTGCGCTTATAGGAGCTATCCGATTGTCACGATTTTTAACCCTAATCATAATATGCCTTAAAAAATGCGATTTGGAAAGATTCAGGTCAACAGCTTGTACACTGCGCGAAATTTGCTGAAAAATTTAATTTGAACGCAATTTCACTTTGCTCATATGGAGGATTTATAAGATATAGACTTCCTATTGGCATGATATTTCATATTAATTATGATATATATTAAAAAATACGATTTGAAAAGATTCAGGTCAACAGCTTTTAAAATACGCGAAATTCGGTGAAAAAAATAATTTTTAAACGATTTTTCTAATTTGCGCTTATAGGAGCTATCCGATTGTCACGATTTTTAACCCTAATCATAATATGCCTTAAAAAATGCGATTTGGAAAGATTCAGGTCAACAGCTTGTACACTGCGCGAAATTTGCTGAACAATTTAATTTGAACGCAATTTCACTTTTGCTCATATGGAGGATTTATAAGATATAGACTTCCTATTGGCATGATATTTCATATTAATTATGATATATATTAAAAAATACGATTTGAAAAGATTCAGGTCAACAGCTTTTAAAATACGCGAAATTCGGTGAAAAAAATAATTTTTAAACGATTTTTCTAATTTGCGCTTATAGGAGCTATCCGATTGTCACGATTTTTAACCCTAATCATAATATGCCTTAAAAATGCGATTTGGAAAGATTCAGGTCAACAGCTTGTACACTGCGCGAAATTTGCTGAACAATTTAATTTGAACGCAATTTCACTTTTGCTCATATGGAGGATTTATAAGATATAGACTTCCTATTGGCATGATATTTCATATTAATTATGATATATATTAAAAAATACGATTTGAAAAGATTCAGGTCAACAGCTTTTAAAATACGCGAAATTCGGTGAAAAAAATAATTTTTAAACGATTTTTCTAATTTGCGCTTATAGGAGCTATCCGATTGTCACGATTTTTTAACCCTAATCATAATATGCCTTAAAAAATGGGATTTGGAAAGATTCAGGTCAACAGCTTGTACACTGCGCGAAATTTGCTAAAAAATTTAATTTGAACGCAATTGCACTTTTGCTCATTTGGGGGATTTATAAGATATAGACCTCCTATTGGCACGATATTTCACCTTAATTATGATATATATTAAAAAATACGATTTGAAAAGATTCAGGTCAACAGCTTTTAAAATAGAAAAAAATAATTTTTGAACGATTTTTCTAATTTGCGCTTATAGGAGCTATCCGATTGTCACGATTTTTAACCCTAATCATAATATGCCTTAAAAAATGCGATTTGGAAAGATTCAGGTCAACAGCTTGTACACTGCGCGAAATTTGCTGAAAAATTTAATTTGAACGCAATTTCACTTTTGCTCATATGGAGGATTTATAAGATATAGACTTCCTATTGGCATGATATTTCATATTAATTATGATATATATTAAAAAATACGATTTGAAAAGATTCAGGTCAACAGCTTTTAAAATACGCGAAATTCGGTGAAAAAAATAATTTTTAAACGATTTTTCTAATTTGCGCTTATAGGAGCTATCCGATTGTCACGATTTTTAACCCTAATCATAATATGCCTTAAAAATGCGATTTGGAAAGATTCAGGTCAACAGCTTGTACACTGCGCGAAATTTGCTGAAAAATTTAATTTGAACGCAATTTCACTTTTGCTCATATGGAGGATTTATAAGATATAGACTTCCTATTGGCATGATATTTCATATTAATTATGATATATATTATAAAATACGATTTGAAAAGATTCAGGTCAACAGCTTTTAAAACCCCAAAAACCAGATTCAGGTCAACAGCTTGTACACTGCGCGAAATTTGCTGAAAAATGTAATTTGAACGCAATTTCACTTTTGCTCATATGGAGGATTTATAAGATATAGACTTCCTATTGGCATGATATTTCATATTAATTATAATATATATTAAAAAATACGATTTGAAAAGATTCAGGTCAACAGCTTTAAAATACGCGAAATTCGGTGAAAAAAATAATTTTTAAACGATTTTTCTAATTTGCGCTTATAGGAGCTATCCGATTGTCACGATTTTTAGCCCTAATCATAATATGCCTTAAAAAATGCGATTTGGAAAGATTCAGGTCAACAGCTTGTACACTGCGCGAAATTTGCTGAAAAATTTAATTTGAACGCAATTTCACTTTCGCTCATATGGAGGATTTATAAGATATAGACTTCCTAATGGCATGATATTTCATATTAATAATGATATATATTAAAAAATACGATTTGAAAAGATTCAGGTCAACAGCTTTTAAAATACGCGAAATTCGGTGAAAAAATAATTTTTAAACGATTTTTTTAATTTGCGCTTATAGGAGCTATCCGATTGTCACGATTTTTAATAAATCCTATAAGCGCAAATTAGAAAAATCGTTTAAAAATTATTTTTTTCACCGAATTTCGCGTATTTTAAAAGCTGTTGACCTGAATCTTTTCAAATCGTATTTTTTAATATATATCATAATTAATATGAAATATCATGCCAATAGGAAGTCTATATCTTATAAATCCTCCATATGAGCAAAAGTGAAATTGCGTTCAAATTAAATTTTTCAGCAAATTTCGCGCAGTGTACAAGCTGTTGACCTGAATCTTTCCAAATCGCATTTTTTAAGGCATATTATGATTAGGGTTAAAAATCGTGACAATCGGATAGCTCCTATAAGCGCAAATTAGAAAAATCGTTTAAAAATTATTTTTTCACCGAATTTCGCGTATTTTAAAAGCTGTTGACCTGAATCTTTTCAAATCGTATTTTTTAATATATATCATAATTAATATGAAATATCATGCCAATAGGAAGTCTATATCTTATAAATCCTCCATATGAGCAAAAGTGAAATTGCGTTCAAATTAAATTTTTCAGCAAATTTCGCGCAGTGTACAAGCTGTTGACCTGAATCTTTCCAAATCGCATTTTTTAAGGCATATTATGATTAGGGTTAAAAATCGTGACAATCGGATAGCTCCTATAAGCGCAAATTAGAAAAATCGTTTAAAAATTATTTTTTTCACCGAATTTCGCGTATTTTAAAAGCTGTTGACCTGAATCTTTTCAAATCGTATTTTTTAATATATATCATAATTAATATGAAATATCATGCCAATAGGAAGTCTATATCTTATAAATCCTCCATATGAGCAAAAGTGAAATTGCGTTCAAATTAAATTTTTCAGCAAATTTCGCGCAGTGTACAAGCTGTTGACCTGAATCTTTCCAAATCGCATTTTTTAAGGCATATTATGATTAGGGTTAAAAATCGTGACAATCGGATAGCTCCTATAAGAGCAAATTAGAAAAATCGTTTAAAAATTATTTTTTTCACCGAATTTCGCGTATTTTAAAAGCTGTTGACCTGAATCTTTTCAAATCGTATTTTTTAATATATATCATAATTAATATGAAATATCATGCCAATAGGAAGTCTATATCTTATAAATCCTCCATATGAGCAAAAGTGAAATTGCGTTCAAATTAAATTTTTCAGCAAATTTCGCGCAGTGTACAAGCTGTTGACCTGAATCTTTCCAAATCGCATTTTTTAAGGCATATTATGATTAGGGTTAAAAATCGTGACAATCGGATAGCTCCTATAAGCGCAAATTAGAAAAATCGTTTAAAAATTATTTTTTTCACCGAATTTCGCGTATTTTAAAAGCTGTTGACCTGAATCTTTTCAAATCGTATTTTTTAATATATATCATAATTAATATGAAATATCATGCCAATAGGAAGTCTATATCTTATAAATCCTCCATATGAGCAAAAGTGAAATTGCGTTCAAATTAAATTTTTCAGCAAATTTCGCGCAGTGTACAAGCTGTTGACCTGAATCTTTCCAAATCGCATTTTTAAGGCATATTATGATTAGGGTTAAAAATCGTGACAATCGGATAGCTCCTATAAGCGCAAATTAGAAAAATCGTTTAAAAATTATTTTTTTCACCGAATTTCGCGTATTTTAAAAGCTGTTGACCTGAATCTTTTCAAATCGTATTTTTTAATATATATCATAATTAATATGAAATATCATGCCAATAGGAAGTCTATATCTTATAAATCCTCCATATGAGCAAAAGTGAAATTGCGTTCAAATTAAATTTTTCAGCAAATTTCGCGCAGTGTACAAGCTGTTGACCTGAATCTTTCCAAATCGCATTTTTTAAGGCATATTATGATTAGGGTTAAAAATCGTGACAATCGGATAGCTCCTATAAGCGCAAATTAGAAAAATCGTTTAAAAATTATTTTTTTCACCGAATTTCGCGTATTTTAAAAGCTGTTGACCTGAATCTTTTCAAATCGTATTTTTTAATATATATCATAATTAATATGAAATATCATGCCAATAGGAAGTCTATATCTTATAAATCCTCCATATGAGCAAAAGTGAAATTGCGTTCAAATTAAATTTTTCAGCAAATTTCGCGCAGTGTACAAGCTGTTGACCTGAATCTTTCCAAATCGCATTTTTTAAGGCATATTATGATTAGGGTTAAAAATCGTGACAATCGGATAGCTCCTATAAGCGCAAATTAGAAAAATCGTTTAAAAATTATTTTTTTCACCGAATTTCGCGTATTTTAAAAGCTGTTGACCTGAATCTTTTCAAATCGTATTTTTTAATATATATCATAATTAATATGAAATATCATGCCAATAGGAAGTCTATATCTTATAAATCCTCCATATGAGCAAAAGTGAAATTGCGTTCAAATTAAATTTTTCAGCAAATTTCGCGCAGTGTACAAGCTGTTGACCTGAATCTTTCCAAATCGCATTTTTTAAGGCATATTATGATTAGGGTTAAAAATCGTGACAATCGGATAGCTCCTATAAGCGCAAATTAGAAAAATCGTTTAAAAATTATTTTTTTCACCGAATTTCGCGTATTTTAAAAGCTGTTGACCTGAATCTTTTCAAATCGTATTTTTTAATATATATCATAATTAATATGAAATATCATGCCAATAGGAAGTCTATATCTTATAAATCCTCCATATGAGCAAAAGTGAAATTGCGTTCAAATTAAATTTTTCAGCAAATTTCGCGCAGTGTACAAGCTGTTGACCTGAATCTTTCCAAATCGCATTTTTTAAGGCATATTATGATTAGGGTTAAAAATCGTGACAATCGGATAGCTCCTATAAGCGCAAATTAGAAAAATCGTTTAAAAATTATTTTTTTCACCGAATTTCGCGTATTTTAAAAGCTGTTGACCTGAATCTTTTCAAATCGTATTTTTTAATATATATCATAATTAATATGAAATATCATGCCAATAGGAAGTCTATATCTTATAAATCCTCCATATGAGCAAAAGTGAAATTGCGTTCAAATTAAATTTTTCAGCAAATTTCGCGCAGTGTACAAGCTGTTGACCTGAATCTTTCCAAATCGCATTTTTTAAGGCATATTATGATTAGGGTTAAAAATCGTGACAATCGGATAGCTCCTATAAGCGCAAATTAGAAAAATCGTTTAAAAATTATTTTTTTCACCGAATTTCGCGTATTTTAAAAGCTGTTGACCTGAATCTTTTCAAATCGTATTTTTTAATATATATCATAATTAATATGAAATATCATGCCAATAGGAAGTCTATATCTTATAAATCCTCCATATGAGCAAAAGTGAAATTGCGTTCAAATTAAATTTTTCAGCAAATTTCGCGCAGTGTACAAGCTGTTGACCTGAATCTTTCCAAATCGCATTTTTTAAGGCATATTATGATTAGGGTTAAAAATCGTGACAATCGGATAGCTCCTATAAGCGCAAATTAGAAAAATCGTTTAAAAATTATTTTTTTCACCGAATTTCGCGTATTTTAAAAGCTGTTGACCTGAATCTTTTCAAATCGTATTTTTTAATATATATCATAATTAATATGAAATATCATGCCAATAGGAAGTCTATATCTTATAAATCCTCCATATGAGCAAAAGTGAAATTGCGTTCAAATTAAATTTTTCAGCAAATTTCGCGCAGTGTACAAGCTGTTGACCTGAATCTTTCCAAATCGCATTTTTTAAGGCATATTATGATTAGGGTTAAAAATCGTGACAATCGGATAGCTCCTATAAGCGCAAATTAGAAAAATCGTTTAAAAATTATTTTTTTCACCGAATTTCGCGTATTTTAAAAGCTGTTGACCTGAATCTTTTCAAATCGTATTTTTTAATATATATCATAATTAATATGAAATATCATGCCAATAGGAAGTCTATATCTTATAAATCCTCCATATGAGCAAAAGTGAAATTGCGTTCAAATTAAATTTTTCAGCAAATTTCGCGCAGTGTACAAGCTGTTGACCTGAATCTTTCCAAATCGCATTTTTTAAGGCATATTATGATTAGGGTTAAAAATCGTGACAATCGGATAGCTCCTATAAGCGCAAATTAGAAAAATCGTTTAAAAATTATTTTTTTCACCGAATTTCGCGTATTTTAAAAGCTGTTGACCTGAATCTTTTCAAATCGTATTTTTTAATATATATCATAATTAATATGAAATATCATGCCAATAGGAAGTCTATATCTTATAAATCCTCCATATGAGCAAAAGTGAAATTGCGTTCAAATTAAATTTTTCAGCAAATTTCGCGCAGTGTACAAGCTGTTGACCTGAATCTTTCCAAATCGCATTTTTTAAGGCATATTATGATTAGGGTTAAAAATCGTGACAATCGGATAGCTCCTATAAGCGCAAATTAGAAAAATCGTTTAAAAATTATTTTTTTCACCGAATTTCGCGTATTTTAAAAGCTGTTGACCTGAATCTTTTCAAATCGTATTTTTTAATATATATCATAATTAATATGAAATATCATGCCAATAGGAAGTCTATATCTTATAAATCCTCCATATGAGCAAAAGTGAAATTGCGTTCAAATTAAATTTTTCAGCAAATTTCGCGCAGTGTACAAGCTGTTGACCTGAATCTTTCCAAATCGCATTTTTTAAGGCATATTATGATTAGGGTTAAAAATCGTGACAATCGGATAGCTCCTATAAGCGCAAATTAGAAAAATCGTTTAAAAATTATTTTTTTCACCGAATTTCGCGTATTTTAAAAGCTGTTGACCTGAATCTTTTCAAATCGTATTTTTTAATATATATCATAATTAATATGAAATATCATGCCAATAGGAAGTCTATATCTTATAAATCCTCCATATGAGCAAAAGTGAAATTGCGTTCAAATTAAATTTTTCAGCAAATTTCGCGCAGTGTACAAGCTGTTGACCTGAATCTTTCCAAATCGCATTTTTTAAGGCATATTATGATTAGGGTTAAAAATCGTGACAATCGGATAGCTCCTATAAGCGCAAATTAGAAAAATCGTTTAAAAATTATTTTTTTCACCGAATTTCGCGTATTTTAAAAGCTGTTGACCTGAATCTTTTCAAATCGTATTTTTTAATATATATCATAATTAATATGAAATATCATGCCAATAGGAAGTCTATATCTTATAAATCCTCCATATGAGCAAAAGTGAAATTGCGTTCAAATTAAATTTTTCAGCAAATTTCGCGCAGTGTACAAGCTGTTGACCTGAATCTTTCCAAATCGCATTTTTTAAGGCATATTATGATTAGGGTTAAAAATCGTGACAATCGGATAGCTCCTATAAGAGCAAATTAGAAAAATCGTTTAAAAATTATTTTTTTCACCGAATTTCGCGTATTTTAAAAGCTGTTGACCTGAATCTTTTCAAATCGTATTTTTTAATATATATCATAATTAATATGAAATATCATGCCAATAGGAAGTCTATATCTTATAAATCCTCCATATGAGCAAAAGTGAAATTGCGTTCAAATTAAATTTTTCAGCAAATTTCGCGCAGTGTACAAGCTGTTGACCTGAATCTTTCCAAATCGCATTTTTTAAGGCATATTATGATTAGGGTTAAAAATCGTGACAATCGGATAGCTCCTATAAGCGCAAATTAGAAAAATCGTTTAAAAATTATTTTTTCACCGAATTTCGCGTATTTTAAAAGCTGTTGACCTGAATCTTTTCAAATCGTATTTTTTAATATATATCATAATTAATATGAAATATCATGCCAATAGGAAGTCTATATCTTATAAATCCTCCATATGAGCAAAAGTGAAATTGCGTTCAAATTAAATTTTTCAGCAAATTTCGCGCAGTGTACAAGCTGTTGACCTGAATCTTTCCAAATCGCATTTTTTAAGGCATATTATGATTAGGGTTAAAAATCGTGACAATCGGATAGCTCCTATAAGAGCAAATTAGAAAAATCGTTTAAAAATTATTTTTTCACCGAATTTCGCGTATTTTAAAAGCTGTTGACCTGAATCTTTTAAAATCGTATTTTTTAATATATAAGTTAAGGCCTGTCATGGCCGGGGGGTACCAAGCTCCCCTATATTACCTTTTGGTGGTGTTCATCAGCTGCATCTTGCTCACTTGTGTTTGTAGTTCTCAAAAAAGGCAACAACTTTATCTTCGGATTACGTTATAATTTTATTGTGATAGTCTAACATTAGGTCCACACTGTACTGTCGTGGTTACAGAAGTGCGCTCTTAAATACTAGTGGGTTGGCCTCTTAACCAACTCCGGTCCTCCGGCGTCAGCATGCCGTTGGCAGACGCGGAAGTACCGCAGCCGACGGCAGCGGTTTTGGTTGGTCCGCTTGTTGCGCTCCGGATGTGAGCGCTGCATTTTATCTAGCGCAGTGGTAGGGGCGGCGGCTGTTGAGCTGAGGCAGCTAGCGGGCGGTCAACGGTCTTTCGCTTGCTTGTTGCTGCCGTTGCTCTTCTGCCGCTGACGTTCTGGCGCTGCCCCTGTCGTTCTGTCTCCATCGTCGCGTCGCTGCCGCTGCATCGCTGCTGCTGGTGCTGCCGCTGTCGCTCTTGTGGCCCAGCGGCCGGGTCATTGCAGCCACTTGAGTTGGTGTCGTCTTCGTGTGACCACTTGAGCGTAATGTTGTCGCTGTGTGGCCACTGAATTTAATGTGTACGATGTGGGTGGCCGAGGGGTTGAATGAGATGGGTCGTCGTCGGGTATCGTGGATGTCGAGAGGGGGTGAAGGGAAGGGGGCGCTAGCCGGTGTTTACTCCTCCCACCACAAGATCTGTGTCCCACAGATCCTTAAGCCTTTGTCGGTTCGAGGTTCGCAGGTGGGGGTCGCAGCCTTGGGATCCCTTTGGTTGATGTTATCTTCCTCCAAACAAGGTAGATTGCTATTATGATGGATACTGTTATAATTATTTCTGCGGAGAAGGATATTAAAATTTTATTAGACATAGTTGATAATTTTTTCAGGTTCTCCACGCTGAATCCATGCACGTATTTCAGTGATAGTTCGTAACCCGTTGTCGTTATTTGAGTCAAGACCGCTGGCATTGCCATCAAGTGCGTTGACGAATAACTGCTGAAATTCCGGTCACCGATTGTGACCGTTTCGTTGTCAAATTGTACGACGTAAGAGCCTTCCAGGTGGTGTGCTTTTGTTGGAATGT
>NW_024545678.1:0-2161 GCF_018152505.1 Drosophila elegans | reverse complement strand
AAAATCGTTTAAAAATTATTTTTTCACCGAATTTCGCGTATTTTAAAAGCTGTTGACCTGAATCTTTTCAAATCGTATTTTTTTAATATATATCATAATTAATATGAAATATCATGCCAATAGGAAGTCTATATCTTATAAATCCTCCATATGAGCAAAAGTGAAATTAAAGCGACCTGAATCTTTCCAAATCGCATTTTTAAGGCATATTATGATTAGGGTTAAAAATCGTGACAATCGGATAGCTCCTATAAGCGCAAATTAGAAAAATCGTTTAAAAATTATTTTTCACCGAATTTCGCGTATTTTAAAAAGCTGTTGACCTGAATCTTTTCAAATCGTATTTTTAATATATATCATAATTAATATGAAATATCATGCCAATAGGAAGTCTATATCTTATAAATCCTCCATATGAGCAAAAGTGAAATTGCGTTCAAATTAAATTTTTCAGCAAATTTCGCGCAGTGTACAAGCTGTTGACCTGAATCTTTCCAAATCGCATTTTTTAAGGCATATTATGATTAGGGTTAAAAATCGTGACAATCGGATAGCTCCTATAAGCGCAAATTAGAAAAATCGTTTAAAAATTATTTTTTCACCGAATTTCGCGTATTTTAAAAGCTGTTGACCTGAATCTTTTCAAATCGTATTTTTTAATATATATCATAATTAATATGAAATATCATGCCAATAGGAAGTCTATATCTTATAAATCCTCCATATGAGCAAAAGTGAAATTGCGTTCAAATTAAATTTTTCAGCAAATTTCGCGCAGTGTACAAGCTGTTGACCTGAATCTTTCCAAATCGCATTTTTTAAGGCATATTATGATTAGGGTTAAAAATCGTGACAATCGGATAGCTCCTATAAGCGCAAATTAGAAAAATCGTTTAAAAATTATTTTTTCACCGAATTTCGCGTATTTTAAAAGCTGTTGACCTGAATCTTTTCAAATCGTATTTTTTAATATATATCATAATTAATATGAAATATCATGCCAATAGGAAGTCTATATCTTATAAATCCTCCATATGAGCAAAAGTGAAATTGCGTTCAAATTAAATTTTTCAGCAAATTTCGCGCAGTGTACAAGCTGTTGACCTGAATCTTTCCAAATCGCATTTTTAAGGCATATTATGATTAGGGTTAAAAATCGTGACAATCGGATAGCTCCTATAAGCGCAAATTAGAAAAATCGTTTAAAAATTATTTTTTCACCGAATTTCGCGTATTTTAAAAGCTGTTGACCTGAATCTTTTCAAATCGTATTTTTTAATATATATCATAATTAATATGAAATATCATGCCAATAGGAAGTCTATATCTTATAAATCCTCCATATGAGCAAAAGTGAAATTGCGTTCAAATTAAATTTTTCAGCAAATTTCGCGCAGTGTACAAGCTGTTGACCTGAATCTTTCCAAATCGCATTTTTTAAGGCATATTATGATTAGGGTTAAAAATCGTGACAATCGGATAGCTCCTATAAGCGCAAATTAGAAAAATCGTTTAAAAATTATTTTTTTCACCGAATTTCGCGTATTTTAAAAGCTGTTGACCTGAATCTTTTCAAATCGTATTTTTTAATATATATCATAATTAATATGAAATATCATGCCAATAGGAAGTCTATATCTTATAAATCCTCCATATGAGCAAAAGTGAAATTGCGTTCAAATTAAATTTTTCAGCAAATTTCGCGCAGTGTACAAGCTGTTGACCTGAATCTTTCCAAATCGCATTTTTTAAGGCATATTATGATTAGGGTTAAAAATCGTGACAATCGGATAGCTCCTATAAGCGCAAATTAGAAAAATCGTTTAAAAATTATTTTTTCACCGAATTTCGCGTATTTTAAAAGCTGTTGACCTGAATCTTTTCAAATCGTATTTTTTAATATATATCATAATTAATTGAAATATCATGCCAATAGGAAGTCTATATCTTATAAATCCTCCATATGAGCAAAAGTGAAATTGCGTTCAAATTAAATTTTTCAGCAAATTTCGCGCAGTGTACAAGCTGTTGACCTGAATCTTTCCAAATCGCATTTTTAAGGCATATTATGATTAGGGTTAAAAATCGTGACAATCGGATAGCTCCTATAAGCGCAAATTAGAAAAATCGTTTAAAAATTATTTTTTCACCGAATTTCGCG